>NW_023503303.1:0-13319 GCF_014529535.1 Bradysia coprophila
TATTATAAACTTGTATCATTCATTTGCTCGTTTATTCAATCGTTTCGTTCGCCATTGTGAAAGAGAAACATATTTGCAAGTAGTAAACTATATCGATTTCGCGAATGAATACTGATGACATCGATCATTGATGAAATTTTAGTTCAATGACCATGAAACGATGACTTATAATAGATTAATTTGAAATAGCGATGTTGTCAACAACATCATCTTTACATTTGTAATCAATGATCGTATCATTTCGATATCATTTTTTAAGTCCGATGAAATAATTGATCAATTAGTGATTGATAGTAATGACAAATAGGGTTCTGTGTCGCCCAGTTTCAAATTATTTTTTTTAGTCATTCCGGGTTCCGACCCTACCGCGATTCAACCCTCGCACTCAGCAAAATAATCAGCAATTTTTTTTTTTTTCTTAAGTCATATTATTAGCTTTGCACGTCACTTTTTCAAAATTTTCGCAGCTTACACGCAGGATAGCTGGCATTATGGGTTCCGAAGCCAAAAAATTCTACAGATGCTTTTGCAAAGTTTTCACTCTGCTACGGCATTCTAGAGCGGTCTACTATGAACATACACAATTAAAAAAATTAAAGAAAATGTTTACGTTTCATTTTTCGGTATCAGCATCAAGTTTTCACGAGGTGCGAATGTTTCTAAGGAATTTTGCTAGTGGAAAAGTATCTCTATCTGGTGGAATTTTTTTAAGCTATTTGTGATAGACCATTTTGTAGGTATTTCAATCGAGCGCATTCAGCAACATATACAGTTTAGATAGATAAATTTTAAATATTTTTTTGGTTTCGCTGTTGGAAGGTCCCAATAAATTGGGCATTTCTTCGAGTATGGAGACAATTAACATTTTATAAATACAGCAAGTTAAATGAAAATTTTGACAGACAATTCAAATATTATTCATGAATAACACATTTAAAAAGCTGAAAAATACGTAAGCCATTTTCGTTTTTTACAGAGAAGCCAATTTGTTATGTTTTCGAAAATACCCAAAGAAATGCCCCCATTTTTGGCCTATCCTACAGTGAAACCAAAAAACATTTAAATTTATCTATCTAAACTGTATGTTTGCTGGCGATTGCGCGCTTTTTGAAATACCTACAAAATGAGCTATCACAACAATAGCTTTGAAAAAATTCACCCAGAAGAGATGACTTTTCCACTTACAAAATTCTATGTGAAAATTCACCTCTGGATGAAAACTGATGCTATACAAATGACGGTTTAAAACATTTTTTTAACTTTTTTTAATTTTTGTGAATATGTTCTAGTAGACCTCTAGATGCGCGCGTACAGAGTGAAAACTTTGCAAAGCATCTGTAAGATTTTTCTTTGGTTCGAGACCCTATATCCAGCTATCTGCTGCTAGCCTCGCAAAACTTTTTGAAAAGTGACGGTGCAAGCTCTATATTGACTTAGAAAAAAAAAAATTTTGTGATTATTTATGCTAGTGCGAGGGTGGAATCGCGGTAAGCGACGGAACCGGAATGACTAAAAAAAATTAATTTGAAATCGACACACTCCTAATGAAATTACCAATTAATTTTGTTAGTGAATCACAAATCTATTTCATATCGAAACCAAATTATAATAGAACAATGTTATTTACATAATGAAAAAAGTGAAATAATAGAAAATAATAACTCACACAAGCCCGTGAAAAGGTGCGAAACAGTCAACACATAATGGGATGTCACATGTACTACAAATGTAAAGCGTTCTGCTCTGCTTCTTTTTCATTGAACAATGTGTACATCTGCGCATTGTTTCCCTTTTCAAAGGCTGATGGCTTATTACTTCATTCATAAGCTTTATTCGCTTATGTGCAGGACCTGTATCGGCTCGTATTTTCGGAATATTTTGATTTCCCCGTTTTCCAATTTCGATTATTTTTTTGGATACAGGGATCAAGTAATTTATCAAAGAAATCTTTTTAGGCCTGCACTGCTTAAATAGGATCCACGAATTGCTGACAGCAACCATCAATAGTCGGTAGAAAACGCGTTTCCACCATTTGTTGCTTTTTCGATCAATTTCGTAACATGTGGAATACTGATCCGATCGATCAACTCCAGCCATGAATTTATTGTAGAAAATTATGGCTTCAGGACAATCAAATGATTTCAAGACACCATCTTTTTGTCGTCTATCTGCAGTTCCGATCATATGTTTGTGGCAGTTTGAAAGTAGCATGACCTGTAAATAATTTTATAGGTAAACGGAGGAGAAAGAAAATTGATGATTATAAAATAGTTGTCACCTCTTTAACATCTTGCCATTTGTAACAAATAATGCCGTCAATACTACAGCGGACCATCGCTTGTCCTCTCGAAAGTTTTCCGGCCATATCAGGTAGATATTTTCGGGTGCTCATGACAGTGCCAACACAGGCATAGTTTAGGTTTTTCATTAAATTTACCGATGTAAAAAATCTGTCGATTATAATCCCGACGTCTTGCTCTCGAATGGTCTTACAGAGAGTGGTCACCACCTAAACGTTAAAGAGTAAGACTATCATCTGTAATCGAAAAAACTGCAAATCTAACTAATTCGTAAATTGTTTCTGACAAAATTGAAGCGTGTCTTAACTAATGTACTGTTTGCTTTTATTTTCGCATCGAAGTGATGACAAAGTTACATTTAGTTCCGTTTATTTAATACCACTACACATTTCTACATATATATTTATGCCACTCAGCATCATAATATGCAAAATTTGCAAATTTGTATGAATCTCGGTACTTTACTGATCTAGAGCCTAATAAAGTACTTTGCACTCTATGTCATAAATAACTAATTCTACATTCTACATATTTCGTGTTTCAGTAGACAAGTTCTCCTTTCAGTGCAAACAGTGCCAGACTGTGGGCGTTTGGGCGATCCCCGAAGAGTTTTTTGATTTTTGTAGGGATAAACGGCAACGAAGGGTCTTTTGAAAAAATTCTTCATACAACGGGCTTTTTTGAACCAGTCCGGCACTGAGTGCAAACCAAAAAATGCTACGAGTTATGATTCAACGGTGCCTCTTTTTGTAATAGTATATAACCTGCCTGTTTCCAAGTTTTTGTATTGACTACAGGAAAGATTGTAGTTCGAGCGGAAGGCAAGGGCTATAATCGCACTAGTCAAAACAAACACTTGGAAGCATATTCTACATGTTGAAGCAACTTTACCCATTACCTTCATATTATATTCTTTAGTTAAATTACTTTGCATGCTTATGCAAGGTAAAGTGCACTTACCGTCACTGTTTGTGACACCGAAAAATATATTACGTAACTGCTTGTAAGTTATTGTTTTGTGTGATTACTCCATTCGCCTTCGGCTGCGCCAAAAATAACAAACTTACAAGCACGGACGTAATATACTGTTACTACCTGTCTCTGTGCGAAGTACTTTATTATGCTCTAGATGTGTAATTATGTCACAAGGTCACAGGCCGTGTGTCATAATACACATCGTGAGCCTAATAAAGTACTTTGTACCGAGATTCATACAACGTTTTATGCCACAGAGGCATCTAAATGATCTATTACATGTGGACTACATGTGGGATAAATGAAATCACGTATTAACTCTATATCTAAGTATGAGGGTAAAATTGGTTCAGAGCCATTTATCAATTTTAAAAAAAGAATTAGAAACGCATAAAACTACAACTAGATGTAATATCCCGACTATCAGGATTGCTTAAAAAAAATGAAGTCACCTGTTCACCAGAGTTTCCACCTACAGGAACCGGTTTCTGCTTGCTTTTTCCTGGATAAATGTACAAGTCGTACATGTATCCAGAGATTGCGTCTGCTCTGGCATATCCTTTTACTCCTACTTTCACTGGTTTGATCGGTTGATATTGTTTCATGGATGTACGCCCTTCAAACTTCACCATAAACTCATCTATGCTCTGGAATGTCGCTTCCGTGCGATATCGATTAAATGTATCAAGCAGGCAGTTTACCATTTCAGTCATGTAGTAAGTTTTGCCTGCATCTTTCGGTTGTTTGGGATGGTTAAAATATAACTTAGAATGTAGCAGCATGAATCTATCGCGAGAAATTGCTGATGCAATCGTCTCATTTCTGACCGATTTATCCTCAGACCAATACATCCACAAATGTGGTACCCGGTTGTATGACATTACCAATAAACATCCAATAACTACCATAATTTCATTTGAATTTGTCAGTTTAACTTTTCGTTTCTTTGTTTCGGAAAGGATTTCCAACCTTTCGTTCGTACAATCAGCTATCCAAATGAATAGACTCCTTGGAAATAGTTTTAAAAAGATTTGTTCCATTGACAGATTCTCGTCTATAGACGTGTCAGGCTCTTTATATTTTGGGATTTTCATGCGTGGAGAAAATGTTTGTGGTGCACACTTCCACAAATTATCATTATCACTATCGTCAACCTCTGATTCATTCGAACTGTTACTAGATATTTCGTCATCGGATGAGCTGTCTGATGAATCAAAGTCAGATTCAGGGTCGGCGTTGTTTTCATCGTAGTTTATCAATGGGAGTTTTCGTTTGTTTGACCTATTGATTATATTTTAAAATAGATTATTAGGGTTTTCCATAATGATGTCGTTC
Organism: Bradysia coprophila; assembly: GCF_014529535.1. Lineage (NCBI taxonomy): Eukaryota > Metazoa > Arthropoda > Insecta > Diptera > Sciaridae > Bradysia > Bradysia coprophila. Next base: position 4,611 of record NW_023503303.1, read on the forward strand.
ATTATTATTACCGTTCCATTTTAATTAGAGTGTCGCTTGAAAGATATTCACTAAAAACACTAATGATAAAATCACCGTAACATTGACCTTTACTACAACTTTAGACTACTTAGATCACGAATCTATACATACTTGTTGATGAAGATTTATTGAACAAGTTTCTAGTACTTCATTTTTCCGTGCTGATGTCAGATAAATCACACGATTGTCGTTATTTGTTCTGATATATACAGAGAAACTGATTTGCAATAATAATTTAATGCTTTTAAGTTTATCACACTTTCACAACATTTCATGAGATCAGTTTATGACGTGACATAAACTACATCTCTATCATGTTGATAGAGAAGGTATAAGTAAAATTTAGATTTTGATAAACAAAAGTCCTATTATACTTAGTTATATATCATAGGATTTACAATTCTAAAATCTTTCGAAAATATGGATAAGGCACAACAGGCCTATTGGCGGCTTGGAAAGCATCATCCAGCCCATTTTATCCTATCATATCCTAGTTGTATATCGGCAAGCCCAGGTTGTTATTTTCGTAATATCGCAAATCTTAAATTATTTTGCATGCTTATGCACAGTAAAGTGCAGCTTCCGCCACTCTTTGTGACAGTGAAAATGTACTTACCTTGCAAAATCATGTAATAGTACACATTGCGTCCGAGGTTAAAATTTTTTATTTTGACGTACCTCACTCTTACAAAAGTCCTTAGAATAGAATTCAATAGAATAATGCCATTGAAATCATCAATGACTTACCTACTGCAACGTTGCATCGTATGTTCCGGAGATCAACAATACGAAGAGATAATGAAAAGAAATAATAAAGATCGAGTGAAAACCAAGTCTTAGTTGACCTATCAACCGGTACGAAGGCATACATTGAATTTAATATGGATAAAAATCGGGATATCGTTTGACTACATCCATCATTTGACTTATTTATGGATATAGATTTGTATTAATATTTACGTAGTCAGAGTCAGAATCCGTGTACGTCTCCGTTTGCTTGATGGATTCATTTTAAACAATAGCGCACAAACAGCAGTGTCCGGTAAAACAGTGAAAATTTGTACAGGCGGAGAGGTACTTATACGAAAAAGTTTTTTTTAGTCTGATCCACCTTTCGTAAGTACACCTTTGTTTACGAATTCGTATACCAGCCATACGATAAATAATAATACGAATTCGTATAGCAACAAATATTTTCCCGAATTTGTATTCAACTCATTTTAGGATATCTAATCCATAATCTTCAGAAAGTACAGAAAGTACAGAAAGTAAAAACAATAAAAACCAAATTAGTCAAACAGTTCACAATGTGCGACAAAATTAAAATAAAAAATTAAATGGGCGGTGTTACTTTCTGTTTTGTTTCTTTGGCTGGGTGTTTCGTGCAGTTAATCGCTTAACCGCAGCTCTTTTCGTCGCTTTCAATCGACGGATGTGTTGTTGAACCCGTTCATTCTTTTCATCAGGTCCAAATTTTTCTTCGTAACTCTCTGAAATAGGTAGAAAGTGAAATACTTAGAAAATATCAACCGAAACATCAACCATTTGAATGATTCGTGTTATTTGATACTAAAATGTATACAACTTCATAAACAGAACCAATTCATCGATAACTACTAAACACTGAAATATTTGTATCGCAGGGGCCTATAGAAAACATTTTCTAAAATCCTAATAAATTGTCTTACGTTCATCTACAATTGCTCCAAAAAAGTTTTACTAAAATTCATTGAGATCAAGAAAACATTTTCTCGAAAACAAGTACAATCAATGAAATTTAGGGCTCGGAACATGTCCAGATCTCACGTGAAATGTTCTTAAACACCTCGTATATACATCGGCAATCAATCGAATGTGGTATGATTTGTAGTAAACATTGGTAGCTTTCTATTGATCTGGACATGTTCTGAGCCTTAATTTCTTGTTTCAGTCTTCAACTTAACAAAAATTCAATTAGCCAAATGAATGATTCTAGAAGTTAGACAAATAATGTAACATACCCTTCCAACAACGTAAAAAATTTCCATGTTTCAGATTTACGCGATCATTTTCAGCTTTCCATGATATATGCTTAAGCAGAAAATCTGTCGTAAATGCGACAAAAACGATTCGGTTCATATATTCCGTTTCACCCTCTTCGTTCAGTGGCTTCATTCGTTCGACCTAAGAAGCGACGAATAACAGTGAGAGAAACAATTTACATCTAGTATCCCATAAAGACAAGACTCGGAAACCCTCTGTGGACTATTAACTCACCAAATCACTAATAGCCCCGTCCTCAAGCTCTAGTATGTCTTCATTATGTTGATATTCTGGAATAGTATCAACCGGCAATGCGACACAAGTCGGATGTTGTTTCGAATTCTGGTCATCGGAAGTTTTCGGGATCTCTTGAATCAATACAACGTCGTTTTGATATTCGACCAAATCAACATCGGTTTGCAGGACATTTTCACGTTTTCTTGAGCCATCGGTGTTACCATCGACCAACTGAATGTCTTGGTCGTACTGATCGTTTACCAAGTTACTTTGTATGACAATCGGACGGCTCTGCTCTATAGCCTCGTGCACGTTCGAATCTTCAGGGTTCAAAGACATCAAATGGCCGTCGGCTTGATCAAAATATACCTCGAGGTTTTGCCTTTCGCTAATATCGACAACATTATGAGACGGGACAGCGAACGTTTCGTTCAAGGTGTTTCTCCAAATTCGCTCATGTGAAACATTCTCAGATGTTTCGACTGGCATCTTTATAGTTTCAACGCTCAACACGTGGACACGATTAACAGAAGCATCATCTACAGTAATTATTCGGTTTTATTACGTAAGAAAATAAAAATAAGAAAGAAGTGGAGTTACCACGATCGCGCTCAGTTGCTCGTCGCTGTATCATTTCCTTCACGTCTTGCATGGATTTGATAAGAGAGGAAATTTTCGATTCGATTGAAGAAATTTTAGACAACATAATATCGTCTAGCGTTTTAATTTGAGCATCCTCAAAATGGTCCATATTCTCATCGCCAAGACAACTCGTTCCATCAACACTAAAAGCCGAACCCGAATCATCGAGGGCGGTGCTTGTTAAAAACTCGTTGGTAGTTTTAAACAAAGCATCATATGGAGGTAATGCTGCCACACTCGGTAAATTTTTGTCACAATCATCAAGATCAGTCACTTTGAAAACTATCGGTTTTCGTAGCATCAATTGATTGAATTCGGTGGTGTCGTTCCCGATAAATTGATCTTCATTATCGTCGTCAACTTGTTTTACAACAAATCCATTGACACAATCGTTGTCGTTGTCGTTGTCGTCACGAATATCTGGCACAGCTGATATGTCAAAGCTAATAAGAAAACGACTCAAATAAGCACGTATCGATTTTTTAGGACAAATTAGATAAGCTCACTGCATTGTACTGTTCAATTTATCTTGATGTGCAACAGCTGAGCAATCCATGATGGAGTAGTTCTGAGCAACTATTTCAGCAGCTTTTGCTTTTTTAAACGTAGAAAATTTTGCTGTGGAAAAAATTACTGAAATACATCTCTTGCACTTCCGAATTCCACATTAATTTCGAAACTATAACTCCAGAGTGACAAAAGTATAAGCTCTTTGTGGGTTTTGCTTCTTCGCCGTTCATGTAAATGTTGAGCTTTTCTTGGATCTAGCGGCGTTACATTGACGAAAGAAAAACGAGGATTTTCGCAATATTTCGAGGTTTATTCACCTCTTCATCAGGCTATTATTTGACTGACTATTTGAAAATTAAATTTAGTTTTTAGTCAAATAATAGCCTGATGAAGAGGTGAATAAACCTCGAAATATTGCGAAAATCCTCGTTTTTCTTTCGTCAATGTAACGCCGATAGATCCAAGAAAAGCTCACCAAAAGTATAAGCTCTAGCAGCGGATAATTTTCCAACAAATTTTATTGCAATACCTCCATCAAATAATATTCGACACTTGTAGTAAGTGCCTCCTTCTTCTGGAGGTTGGCGCTTCCGAATTTTCTTTTCAGCGTTTTTTTTAGGCCAGTAACATGCCAAAGAACCATCATCCCGTCGTGCAATCCAAATTTCTGGCACTACAGAGACTGTAAATCGGTCGAAAGCGTTATAAACGGTTTCTTCAAGCTCACACACTTGATATTCGCCTTCCATTTTCAACGAGAAACTTATATTTTTCAAGAATTTATAGTTTTACGACTATTCGCGATGAAACAGCACGATGCAATAATGTCAGTTGTCAATTTTAATATTCCTGTGTACTTTGTTGTTTTTACTACTCAGAGTCAGTGAGTTATGGTCTCAATGAATATGAAGTTGGGTTAATGTGTACTGACACAATGAAGACCATTCAATACGTTGCCAATGACATGACACGACTTAACAATGACATTATTCCATTGAGAAAAATGTTGAACAATATATAACAAGGACTCAATGAATTACGGTCAATGAATTTCTTTTGAATAGGAATTAAACAAAATGCAGGTAAAAAACCAGTCGCACAGTTGTACAACTATGAAATCGTTTGAACGGTTCGAGTAGAGTCAGTGAAGCAGCGTAAAGTATAGTTTCCACTTAAAAAGAGCACTCCGTTTAGCCTCCGTCTACATGACAGTTGTAAAATAGAACAAAAGAACTGTCACGCAAACGGAGTGGAAATTGAATTTATTTCAATTTTTTACTCCGTTTACGTGACAGTTCCTTTGTTCTATTTTACAACTGTTATGTAAACGGAGGCTAAACGGAGTGCTCTTTTTAAGTGGAAACTATACTTAAAAAGATTTGGACGAGGCGATGCGATTGATGTACATAAGGGGCTGTTCTTAAAATACGTAACGCTTGAGGTACGACGATTTTGTGAGAAAGTGTGACAGGAAGAACGGGAGGGGTCTCCATTGAATTTCGTTTTTCGTTTAGCTTGACATCCCATTTTACGACATTCGCCACTGTTCAAATTATGCGCACGCTAAAACATGAGACGAAACATATAAAATAAATTTTTGTCGGTTTTGTCACATGTTTTTAGCGTACGCACTATTTGAATAGACATGACCCCACTAGAGGAAATTTATGATATGCACATATTTGAGAGAAGTAAAAAGCATCGATACAAGGGTTCACATTTTTATTGTTTAGCTTCTAATTCTTTCTGTAACATTGCGGTCAAAGATGTTAAAATAAAATATCCCGGCTCAGAAGCAAGCTTATCGCAATGTTTTTGTATAAACTTTATACAACACTCTTTTATATTACATATCATCGATTGATAATTTTCAATATTCTTAGCCACAAATAGAAAGTCGTCGTCTTTTTCGAGAATACGAGCATCTGACTGTACGCCAATTGTACATAACTCACAATTACATCGAAAGCCGTATGTATTTTCAAGTACATTGTTTCGTTCTTGGTTAGTTTGTTCGATTAATTCTCCTGTCAAATATGTGATGAAAAGCTGTTGTCCTTTTGAGATTGGTTGAATTGTTGTTACTACTGCGAAATTTCCTTTCGATAGTTTGGTAATGTTTGGCAAGCAAGAATGGTTAAAGTAAGACGTTGCCAAAAAAATGTTCCTTTCGAAATCCGTTTCACCTGAAGAATTAGACGAACCACCAAATGCATTGGTCCGAACAATTAGGGCATGATGACATATCAAATGAGCCAGAAAACGTTTTTTTTTTTTAGAATCGAATCTGTTAGCTAGGTCTGTTGATCGCATCATTACGTGAAAGATGGACATTGCCTGATCACGTACATCTCCGATATTACCAAAGGATGACAATTTGAAGAATGATCGGTATTTTGATTGTGATGTACTGAATGTGGATATTTCTCCTCGCTCGGTGGATCGACAAATATCAACGAATTGCATCATCTCATCAATGCTATCAAATGAACTGATTCCTGCCATGACCGAGTGGAGAATGAGGCTCGAAGATTTTTCTCCAAACGATTCATCTAAATGAAAAATAACATTGCATTCTACCACATGGAATGTGTTTTTGGAGCAATCCTCACTGCAAAACATCACATCGGGGCAAGTCGCACATGGAATCAGATTTGAGTTTTGTTTTGCGCAATTGTAACATTCGTTACCAGTCGATACTCGTACGTACGCCTCTTCAATCAACAATGTCTCTCCAATACCAATGTTGCAGTCGGCCTTAATTAATCTACCATACCGGGCGTTCACCTCTAATTTCAGTACATTCACCATACACGGTATATTCGAATGAGGGTCGTAGCTGAGTTTAGGCTCACAGCAAATCGGCTGTCTTTGTTGCTGTAAGTGTACCATACATGCCTTTTTACGATTCAATAATTTCTGTAGCAAATTATTCGGATATTGATTTAGAATCGCAAGTTCAATGTCCTTCAGACACCGGTCGAAACATTCCAATTTAAAAAAGCAATAGGATCGGTTAGCATACGCTAAACTCAAACAGTCACAGCTTTCAGCGAATCGTATGCTTTCGTTGTATGAATTAATGGCACCTGAATAATTGTTTGTTGAGACTTTAAAATTCCCAGCACTTCTTGCACTCACGGATCGATCGTTATTTTTTTTATGATTAGTAAAGGAAACCTTCGAATACACCGGATCTTGTGTTATATCGATGTAAATAGCATCGTTTGCATTTGATTCTTTACTCCACAACATTTTGTGTTTGACGAATTGGAGAAAGATATGAACTGATCTGATGTACAAAATCCATCGAGTTTACGAGAACGACAAAAGCTTCTATGAATTCCAAGAAATTGATCTCGCAGCAACATGAAGTGTTTCTGAGTGCAGAGTGAATGAAGCTTTATATTTTGGTATAAGTCCATTTTATTGAAAGATTATAATTCACGGCATTGGGGAATTAATTGACTTAAATATCGGACTCAATGTTTATTTAAAGTGACTTGAGGAAAAATAAAAAAGCGGTGTCGAGGGACAGCAATCACCGGAATATCCCCCATTGCTGGGTCTAAGGGGCAGAGCCACTAACGAGGAGTAAATCCACGCGTTTAGTGGTATGGTTTGTAGCGCTGCACAAAAAGCGGTCGAATCCGATATTTTGAATTTTTGTATGGGAATTCACATTCAAACGTTGATATCTTCGTAGTTTTTAAAGAATAAGAGCCAGATTTTGCTAGGTTTGCATCTTTTGGAGTTTTATCGATTGGCATACTCATGTGTGTAAAATGTCGAGTAAAAATTTTCTTCTAATTATTTTACAGAAATGAGTATGCCAATCGATAAAACTCCATTAAAGATGCAAACCTAGCAAAATCTGTCCCTTATTCTTTAAAAACAACGGAGATATCAACGTTTGAATACGAACTCCCATACAAAAATTCAAAATATCGGATTCGACCGCTTTTTATGCGTGGATTATTTACATTTTTTTTATTATTTATGTATCTTCAACATTCGTTCATACGTATACACTTTGGATAGAGCAGTTCTAACATTTTGGAATATACCTGTCTAGCTCTAAACATCGTATTCGGACATTCACAAATACCATTCATAAAAATACGAGTATGACCTGAACTAGGATAAAGTTTAGTACTAATCGTCGATATCGGGTATTCGATTATTTCACTTCTTTTACTTAAAAAATAATAATATTATACCATCGAATTTATAATCAAAATTTTGTACTTCCTGGTAATTAATGTGGTAGACGCGTTAACCATACATACATTTTGGGGATGGTGATGTGTTTGTAAGAATGGGCAAAAATTTTTGTTTCGTTTCATAATACTTATGGAGGTGTGTAAGAAAACAATGCGAAAGTAGATGTACAACGCAAATCAGGAATGACTAATACGGAATCATTCCACTACTATATGTAAAAAGTATTAATGCATTGAATAAAAGTAATATATTATCATAAATGTTGACTATGTAGTGAGAAAAAATTACATCAAGTGTAAAGATTTAGTTATTTATGCAATCGAGGTGCAAAGTACTTTCTTAGGCTCTAGATATGAAGGCCGTAGGCCGTGCGCCATAATACGCATCGTGAGCCTAATGATAGTAGATTATTCACCTCTATCCATATTTTTATTTATCCATTTAGGGAGTTATGGCAAGAGCCGAAGACATTTTTGCACTGCTATTATTTCACCTAGGTAGATATGAGTACTTTATATGTCTCTGTGTGGTAAGACTAACATTTATACGTCTGCTCGGAGAGGGCGTTTGGGTTTATCTTTGCATCGACACATTAATAAATATTATGCACCTGTGTCCAAATGTTTACTTTGACGATTTGGATTATGATCCGCGCCTTCTGCCTTGGATCACAACCGCCAACTCGTCAAAATAAACATTTGGACACAGGTGCATAATATTTATTATCATACTCGCGCCATGTGACGTCACGTTTATTAATATCTATAAGAGCAACGCACTTCAACCAAAAGTGTTATTAATGACAGCTGCCAAATAGAGTACTACTTTGTATGAATAAATTGTCCGAATTTTTTTACAGTGCTAAAATTTGCTCGATACACTGTCCAGTTTCAGTACCCTATTTAGAGTACCACTCATGCTTGAAGTGCATTGATGATATGCAATCTCGGCAAGCTCATGTATCGATAATCTTATATTGCATCGAGTTGCATACAACGTTTCATGCCACAGATGCATCACAGAGGTTTGTAAATTTTGCATATTATGATGCTT
>NW_023503304.1:0-115091 GCF_014529535.1 Bradysia coprophila
TTGTAAATTGCAGATGGACAATGAACTTTCCTGTTTTTTCGTCTCTTTCTGTAGTATTTTGGAAAAACTTCTCACAAGATTGCTCCAGTTGTGTTAATGGTTTCTCGCTTTGAGCTTTTTCTTCGATTGCCCAAAATTTCGCCAATTGGGTTTCCAATGCACTTTCGGTAGCAATGCCAACATATGCCTGAGATGGTGTCAGTCCTAGCACTTTTCCTGTAACTATCCATCCGAATACACTTTCTTGTAAAGTTGGTAATCCATTACCGATTGATCTTTCGCCACATTTTAACAATTTGAAGAATATTTCTCCTCCTAAGATCAGATCGACTTTTGATGGTACGTTGAATTGCTTGTCCGCTAATTGAATGTCCTTAGGGATGTTCCAATTAGTTATATCAATTCTTTTTTCTGGCTGCTCAGTTGCAACCGTTTTTAACAAAAATACTTCCAAATTTTCCTTAAAGCTGGATACTGGTGATTTTACCGTAATAACTGTTCGTTTTTTCGCATTTGTTTTTACTTCACCTATTCCCAACAGCTCCATATTTGCGCACTTGTACGTTAATCCCAATTTTTTCTGCATTCGTTCGGTCATTAAATTGAGTTGGGATCCGGAGTCCAATAATGCTCTTACTTGCACTGGTGATCCATTTTTATCAATTATGTGCACTGCTACAGTGGCTAAGAACACATGTTCCACTTCTCTTTCGTTATTTCCTAATAACACTGTTTGCACTTTTTTAGCTTCTTCTATATGTAATAAGCTATTGTGTTTTTTGTCACATTTCGGGCAGTTGGATCTTTTACACTCGTTGGTTTTATGTCCCTTATTTAAACAATTGAAGCATCTGTTTTTTCTTATTTCCTTAATTCTCTCGGCAGGAGTGCTCTTTAAGAAAACAGGACAACTCCATATTTTATGCTCTTTTTCTTTACAATTGCAGTAATCACTATCACTTTTATTGAAGTGCTTGTTGCCTTTTTCGTTTTTATTTGCAACTAGCGCAGTGCTCACTTTCGATTTATTGTTTTGGTTGCTTTGCGGTTTTTGATAATTTTTACCACTTTCACTCGGTGCTTCATATTTGCTGCTTAAGTGGTGAATTCTCATGTTCATAAATTTCATGAAATGCCTGTAGCTTCGCAATTCGCCAACTTCCGTCAATGTATTTTCGTAAATGTTCATACTGAGGCCATCGATTCGTCCTTCCACTGCGTAGTAAAACATGTACTGCAGAAGAGCATCATTTATATTCATGTTATCGATTATCATATACGCTTGGTTGATGCTATCATACACTTTTTTCATTTGCTTGATTGATCTTGGATTCATTTTTTCTCCTTTAAAAATTTTATCCAGTGCGGTCTTTAAAATCGTATGCTTGTCGCGAAATCTACGGTTCAATATATCCCATGCGGCTTCATAACTTTCGTCTATGACTGGTAATGCCTGAACTAACGTTTTTGGTTCACCTTCCAGTTGTCCTTTTAAATATGCCAATTTTTCGGAGCCACTCATATTCGATTGATTGTCAATCATTTTCATGAACAATTGTTGGAACGGTTCCCATTCCAAGTAGTCACCTTTGAACTTTGGAAGTTCCAACTTTGGCAGTTTCGTATTTGATGTCATTGTGTTCTTATCTTCGATTGTTTTTGCGAAGATTCTGCCCATTCCACTTTCCATTTTAAAGTAGATATGAATGTCATACCCTGGCGTGAACATAACTTTAGAGTTCATTTCCGTGATCATTTCCCATTTTTTGATGATCATTTGGCGCATTGCTTTTGCGTCAATCTTGTCCATAATAGCTTCATTGTCATAGTATTCACGAAGCATTTTATCAAAGTTAGCCAGAGTTGTTTTTGCAATATTCACCACCATTGCAGGATCCTGGTTAGCTGAGACCATACTTATTATAGCTGGATCCGTAATGCCGCTTTGTGGATTTGGTCCTGGATTTGTATCCTGACTTTTAGTTAATTCCTCAAGGTGTTGAATTAATTCTTCACGATATTCCTTCACTATTTTTTCAATTTTATTGTAATAGTCGGAACTAAAGTACAAATGCGAGCTTTCTACCTGATCGCTTTGTTTTAATTCAGTGTTGTTTTTAAAGAAAATTGCCCAATCAGCATCAACTCTCTGAATTCTTTCTTTTAAGTATTGTACACTTTTTCTTTCCAACGCCAATGCTTGGAATGCTTGCACCCTTTGTTTCATGCGATCCCCAATCACCTGTTGCTCATTGAGCATCGCCGTGGTGTCTGACATTTTTTACCGGTTTTTAATTTATATTCCTTTCAGCGTCTCTATGTGACTGGTTTAGAGCTGCGATTTATTTTTCCAACCAAGCCCAATACTTGATTTATGCTCCCTTCAGTAGTTCCAATAACTGCCCAGAGCTTTGACTTTCCGTTGTCAACCAAGTCCAAATACTTTCCTTTGCTCCTTTCGTAACGATTGCCTTAGAGCTGAGGGTTTACAGTTGCCAACCAAGTCCAAACGCTTAAAGAATTCCTTCAGGGCTGCAGTCCCTTAGAAATTCTTTTTACAATTTATTACTGTTACCAACGCTTTACACGTCAAACGTCGGGGTCACCAAATTATGTTTAGTAAACTAGTATAATACGTGTTCGTTATCGGTATAAGTAAAACTTAAGTTGTTCTCTTCTCAAAGGAGAATTAAACTCTGATTTATTCAATCAATTGTTACAGTATTTATACTAAATTCTAACAAAGAACTTAATCTAAACAAAGAGGTGTTAATGAATCAACCTACGTAATTGATTCATTAGTACATTGACTCTAATGGTTCAACTTAATCCTACGTAAGTCATTAACTTCTAGAATGATTGACATGCGCATCCTGCATGTGCATCAAGATGAATCATACCATAACAATTATGTTCATTCTTAATTATTATGATACACAACAACAAAACATATATCATACAGCACACTCCATGTTACTTGTATATCACTGCTATATATGCGCACTATACTTGCGCATCAATAGCGTATTGCATATTATTTGCATACCATTGATATACATGCGCACTATACCTGCGCATCATTAAGTGCACTATACGATCGAATAGTTATGCTGCTATGTACTCAAGTTCATATGACCGTAATATATCAATGCTTATATAGAATTATTCTACACAAGCATTAACATGCAGATTTTAGCAGATTTTTTTATTTTTATTTTGTTTTTAGATGATATATAGCATTTCCAGAACTAGTCTTATTAAATTTACGGAAAAAAAATTGCCAAAAAAAATCGTAATGAAAAAGGGCCGATGAAAAATGAAACTATTTGCCTCTTTTGCGGAACATTCAAAAACTTTTTCATCGTTAAAACATTGGAAACTGAACTTGCCACGATAGCGAAGAAAAAAAAACTTTTTGAGCCAATATTAAAAATTACTTAACTTTCACCTCAGTTTAAAAATTTTATTTTTAAGAAAATTCGGAAAAAACGGAAAATTCGGGAAATTTTTTGCACGAAAAAACTTTGAACCTTTTACTTTCGTTTGAGCCCAATATCACATGTGTAGCTTAAGTTACCTGTGCATCTAAAACTTCAATCGGATCTAGATGGCGCTAGAGGTAACTTTTTCATAGTCTTTTAATCGTTTCAGAATCCTCAGATGCATATTTATCAATGGTAAAAAATTCACGCTTTTATACCAAAATGCAGCTGCAATCACTGAGTTGAGAGACTAGACATTTTTCGAGTGAACCACACTTGTCGCGAAACAGTTAAAAAAATTGTTGTTAAATAACCATCGATATAATATACTGTAGATAATGAGACACGAAGAACGAAATTTCGGAAATATAGCACACATACAAGTGCAAGAAATACGAATCACAACACAAAACGAAAAAAAAGAGGAAATTGAGTAATTCAGAGTTTCAATTATTTTCAAATATTTGTATGGCATTATTTCGCGCGCTTTTTCAAACCGTAAGTAACGTTACACATACATCCATGTGATCTTTCCGCATAAAGTTGCTTTGACATTACTTATCTACCCTATATTATATCGATCGATGTAAATAACACACACTTGTTGCATGTGAGTTTGCTTTTATTTAGAAGTTGTTACTTCCATAGTAATGAATTACTTTCGCAGCATATAATGTAATCTATGAATCGATGAATTAGAATTGTTGGGTTTGTTTGGTGGACAAAACTGGCAAAAAAAACGTGAAAAACGTTTCTCGAGAAAGAATAGGAAATTCCAGAGAGATGCTAATATGCTAATATCTTAGCATCTCTCTGGGAAATTCGGACAAAAGCGAAAGCTAGTGGCAAAAGTGAACCGATGACATCAAATAACTTGTTTCAATTACCGGTACTCAGCTTTATTTTTCAAAGTGTGATGAAGAATTTATGGATAGATTTTTAAAGCAGTAGGAGTACTTTAGGCACTAATATTATACGCACCGAAATATGCAAACGAAACGAGCTTAGATGCGTCGTCTGTTAAACGAATAACAAATAATAACTGCTATACTGTAGCTATAAAGACACGGGTAGAATATTTATTCGAATTTCAATCACATAACAATTCAGTCAATGGCAATCATTTTTTAAAACATTTCAATAAAATCGCATGCACTCCACATCATCCAGCAAATTATTTAATGAGATTGACTTCATTATAAGTCTAATAAATGTGTTATTGCTGGCACCGTGCTTGGTCCAATCGCTTCGAATGTTTCCGTTCTCTCGTCAGAAGGATGATGGACGTCTGAATATTATGATCGGTTATGCTTGACTACAGACCTTCCTCAAACAATAAAATTCAAATACCTGAGTCTGCCAGTGGTTCCTGTATTTGCTCCCGTCTCCAGCCGAAGAACATGAAACTGGTATAAAACACGAATGGAATAAAGACACTGATGACGACGCTGGTAACAGTGAATGTGGTCAATGAGGTTTTACGATCTTTACAACACTTCAAATCGTGCGACCAGTTCAAGCGCGTTTTGTTCATCTGAAAATGTAAATTGTCAAAGGGAAAATTGTGTTAAAGTGTTGCTTAATGTATACCGAATCCTTTATGTCGAAACAAAGGTTGTCGTTGAAGGTCTTTTGTATGTTCTTGTAAATTCCATTCACGCTATTGTAACTTTCGAGACAATTCGTGCACGCTGTCTCGTCTTTGTATTTCTTAAGGCATAAACCAAACACTTCCATTTCATCAAAGAATTTGGTTGTAGTGTTGGACAGAGTCTGGTTAATCTTTCCGTCCACCCAGTCATAGCAGTCTAAATGTATCCAAATTTCAACAACACCGCTTTGCAAACAGTGTAAACAAATTAAACTTACTTGAGCATGATCCTGCATTCCATACCGACTGTGCGTTTGAATAAACCATTTCGACGATATTTATACGATCCCGATCAAAGTATTTGGCTCTACATGTTTCATTTGCGAATAATTCGTTGTAATGCAAAATTACTTTGGCGAATTCCTGTCCACAATATTCACAGTAGGTAACGGGCTCGGCATGGTTAAGAGCACAGGCAGTGAAACTTTGAGTATCCTTAGAAAACTCAGTTTTCAGTGCTTCACAGCCTTTTTTCGCCGTTGCGAAATGTCTAAAAAGAATTTCGTAAACTTTCGGTTATTTGTGGTGGATGACGTTCCACTCGAACATGATCTCTAAATAGGGTATTGAACAGTGTATCGAACCAATTTTGGCACTGTAAAAAATCTGTTAAATTTTTCCATTCAAAATAGTACCCTATTTGAAGTAGCTACTGTTCGCTGAGTAGACATAGAGGTGTGCGCCGGTAACTTTTCCTTCGATCGGCGTAACCGTCGGCGTTGGGTCTAAATGGCTACCCAGAGCGATGAGCTCTTCAGAGGAAAATAGGTAATACACCAAACAATCAGATTCCTCAGTTTAAATAGGCGTGAAGAAAATTTAAGGGCTATAGCGATTACGCCGACAATTTTTTGACCTTTTACGGAAACGCTTAAAAATTGTCGGCGTAATTGCTATAGCCTTCAAATTTTCTTCACGCCGACTTATTTAAACTGAGGAATCTGATTCTTTGGTCTATTACCTAATTTCCTCTGAAGAGCTCATTGCTCTAGGTAGTTATTTAGTACAAACGCCGACGTACGCCGATCAAAGGAAAAGTGACCGGCGCACACCTCTAAGTAGACATGCATGCTGTAACAATATTGATTACTAAATGCATAATTATCGATAATCGATCTATTGGAAATGATTTTGGTAGTCGATTATCGACAATTTCCTCATAATATCGATATTTTTTACAGTCTTCCATGTCTATTGCTGAGTACATGTACTCCAAGAGTACGAAAGAAGACTACAAAAATAAGATTGGGTATGGGTTGGGCTTCGAAGAATTTTTTATAAGACAGTTAAGAAACTCTAATACAGTCGGTGGTACAATTAAAAGTATTTGTAGGTAGATTACATTCTCAATTTCCGCGACTGGAACATTTGAAAAAATTGCGCTGCGGCCCTAATTTTGATTATTATTTTTTGTATTTAAACGTTATCATTGGACAGCCTGAAGGTTCCTTCATCCCCTGATAATCTAATATTTAACGTTCAGAAAGAAATCGCAATTTAGCGCAATTTTTCGTGATTGTATCGAACTCGAATTTTAGAGTGTAATGACAAATGAGGATAAAATAAAACATCGATGACATCGAAACTACGAGAGAGAATATTTGAAAAATAAAAGTGCATTCTTCCACTTTTATATATTACATTGCATAAAATTGATGATAGGCAACAACAGCACAAAAAACGAACTGAATCTGACTTGCCACAAGATGATTTCGAACAAACAACGTGTCGTTTGACTACTAAGGTAAGTAGACCCTTCGCTCTACTCCAAACATATCCTGTTCGATGTCAAACACTTCGCCGCACGTATCCACTTCTCCATCGGATATGAAAAATATTATTCGTACCACGGACTAAATGGTTATTTGTGTACCTGTTTTGGACGATTGATTTTAGGCAATTTCGCGGATTGTAGGCCGAACGAAGTGAGGCTTACAAGCGAAAGTGCCTTAAATCAACCGTCCCAAACAGGTGCACATGTAAGTTTTCATGCAGAGGGCCGGAAACCCGAGAAAATTCGAAAAATTGCCCTTATTTTCGGCCCCGAAGCATGAAAAGTCTATTTTTTTGATACCAACATCGAAAGTTGATACTTTCGCCCTCGAAATCCGGGGCGAAAGTAAAAAAATGCAAGTTATGTGTTTGAGCGGGGAGAAAGAAAGAATACATAAAGCGAAAGTCAATATACATAATGCGAAAGTCGACTACATAATGTAATAGTCGACTCTTGTCAATAAGTGTACTGCGAACAAAATTGAAATAAAGCGTGCGCCAGTGCTCTTATTGAAATTAACATACGAAGTTGATAATTTTTGTTGTTAATGATTTGTTAGTTATTAGTTAATTTTTGTGTGTGTTATTGTTGTGATGGCTAAATAATTAAATTTTTGATATACCAGGGGGCTGCCGCCCCCTGGACCCCCGCATTTTCTGGCTAAATGCCTTCATATTTCAACATTTTGTTCTGCTGTTTGCGATACGTATCAACTTTTGATGTTGGTATCAAAAAATGGTTATTTGGATCACAAGGGACGAAAGTAAAAAAATTCAACCGTGTGCGAAGTTTGCAGCCCGTGGCCGAAGGCCAGGGCGGCAATCGCACAGGTTGAATTTTTTTACGTCGTGCCATGTGATCCATACAACTTTTCATTACAATAACTACGAAAATTGTAATTTGAGCTTCCTAAACACGTTCCAACTGATGAAATTTACCGAAATATGCTGAAATATGCGGGGGTCCAGGGGGCGGCAGCCCCCTGGTATAAGAAAAAATATTAAATTATTGACAACGTTCTTTTCTATCACAACAATCACAGCGATCACAACGACACCAGACTGAACACATGTTGTTGCTGTTATTTACTTTCGCATCTTCGTTTGAGAGCCGAAAGTACTTTCGCTCCTCTGTTGTTGCTGTCATTTACTTTTGCATCCTCGTTTGGGGGGCGAAAGTACTTTCGCACCTCTTGTGATGTCGTGGCTTACTGAGAGTTGAATTTTTAAACTTTCGCATCTCATTCGGGAAGCGAAAATTACAATTTTCGTAGTTAGTGTAATGAAAAATAGTTTTCATGCTTCGGGGCCGAAAATGAGGGCAATTTTTCGAATTTTCTCGGGTTTCCGGCCCTCTGCATGAAAACTCACATGTGCACCTGTTTGGGACGGTTGATTTAAGGCACTTTCGCTTGTAAGCCTCACTTCGTTCGGCCTACAATCCGCGAAATTGCCTAAAATCAATCGTCCAAAACAGGTACACAAATGACTAATGAACGACTCGGGGCAAAAGTAAAAAAATTCAACCTGTGCGATTGAGGCCCTTGCCTTCGGCGCGGGCATCAACTCTCGCACACGGTTGAATTTTTTTACTTTCGCCCCTTGTCATTCAATGTACTATTTAGCGTGTGAGAATGACGCTTAACAAGACTTTTAGTTTTAGGTAGGAAATATACTTTTTACATGACTAGGGATAAAAAGATGAAAAGTAGAGTTTTCGTGTGAATTTTGTTGATCCGAGGCGGAGCCGAGCAGGCCCGTAGCTATGGGTGGGCTGGGGTGATCTAAGCCCACCCTGGACTTCGTCTGAGCCCACCCTGGCGAAGGAGAAAAATAATAAAGTTGGGAAAAAATTAAAAGAAGTTAACAGTCTTAGTACAGAATGCGGATTTTATCATTGTTGCTTTCGTAGCCTCAGCAGCTAAAATCAGTGAATACTCAAAATAGCAATTACTGTTAAAATGTATGATTCAACAATATTGAATGAACATTTCAAAAAGCGAAGAATTGGTACTCAATTAGTTTAAGTTTAGTACACAAAACTTGCTGCTAGTTTAGGATTCCTAGATGTTTGCAAAAATTATCATTAATGAAAAATTTGGAGATGATTTTTACTACGGCGTAAAATAAATAAGGAAGGAGCGGTTCATTTTTGAAACGTCAAATAAGGGACCTAATACACTGTTTGAAAATTAACTCAAATGAAAACTGACATAAATTGAAAAATTTTATTCGCAAGCAAAACACAAAGGCTACTAGATAACACAGGTCCCTAGTCAAATCAAGCGCTCGTGCCTGGTTTACTTTACTCTGCCGTGTTTTTACGAGACAGTGAATTTTCTTTAATATAAGGTATGTGACCGATAGTTGGGAGGATCGAAATATTTTCAATTTCGAAGAGCAAATATCACTTTTACAGTAAATAATTAATTTTAAATAGATCTTTGCATTTGCATTCAATGTTGTCAGTACATTGAGACTTGTGTTATGGTGACCGTGGCTTGTGGTATTTCATATAAAATCGACAGACCAATAGTCAGAAACGTCATAGTACAAATTACGGTTTTCGTAGACCGTCATTGTGGGATAATTTTTTCAACATGTAAATTTCTATAAGCATCTCACGATCGCACTCGCAACTCTCGGTTAAATACCTATATCAACTTGTACTAAAACTTCATTAAAATTCATTTAATGGCCTGTCGAGTAGGTCGACTTACCCACATATTTAAGATCGTAAAGAATATAAGCCAGATAGCGAATAGGACAAGTTTGGTATTTTCGGAATATCTATGAGATATAGTAGCAATTGAAACTATAACCAATGATAGTTGGACAGGGCTAGGAATCTTTCCGATGGTGATAAAATGAACAAAGTCAAGATGTTAAAATAAATACTAATTTTTGCCAGATCAGAGGCCACCAGTACGTAGCAATTAATTTAACTTTCAATCAAACTTTCCATACATTTTCTTTAAAAAATCTCTGGAACGTAGGCACCCAGAAGAACGTTTTTTTTTAAAGATTTTTCGAAAAAATTGAAAAACTACATCGCAGTGTTTTGATATGTTAATTTAGTGGCGCAGACCTTCATTTTATTTAAGCCAATAAAATAAAAAATCGTAGGGTGATCATTGACAAAACACTAAATTTGTATTTTGATGCCTCATCCTGACTTTCAGTTTATATTTTTATTAGAAAGGTACATCAATTCTCTACAAACTACCAGTAGATCAAAATCGACCTGGTCACTTAATTCCTGTGTATTATTATTTTTTTAAATTAATGATTTTGAAATTTCCAAATTTTCCGAGGGTCGGCCCGAGCCCTTTCGTTTAAAAAAAAAATTCTTTTACGAAGTGACCACCTCCGATTCAAAAAAAAATTTTCACCTGGAGGATAAAATAGATGCCTGAAAAAAATTGTAGCATCTACCATCTGGTTTTACGAAAGTAGTTTTCAAAAAAATCGCCTGCGGCGCACTTCACATTATATTTTTAATTACAAACAAAGAAAAATTGTATCGAGCTTGAGCCCACCCTGAGATTTCGCTCTAGCTACGGGCCTGGAGCCGAGGTTAATAAACACACGAAAACGAGACTTTTCATTTTTATCGCGAGTTATTTAATGGATTTTACATTCTGAGGGCGTCGAAAGTAGTTGAAAAGTTTGGTTTTCGACGCATGTAGCTTGTAAAATACTATTGCTAAATTAAGATTTTTCACTTCATCCGCCTAACCCAGATCAAAATATTGTGTCGCACTGTACAATGTACAGTGTACATGCATAAGCAACAAAGCCAGATCTAAGTGATAAATCGGAAGAGTAAAAATGACTCATTTGTGCAGATGAAAATAGTACATTTCGTACCTAGGACTAAAAGTCTTTTTTAGCGTCTGGAATCGAATACGCTAAAAGAGACTTTTAGTCCGTGGTACGAATAGTATTTTTCATATTGGACGGAGAAAAAGTGCGACGAGTAGGTATATGAAAAAGTAGTTACTTAAGGACAGAATAGTGGACTGACTGAATAGTTTGATATTTTTGTGTGTATTTTTTAGGCACTAGACATTGAGGCGATTCACCCCTTGATTCGCCCACAAAAATCAAAATATTGTAATCCCAAGCACACTTACGAACAGCTCAAAACTCCCAATATTAGACCTAAGGCTGGAAGACTGCGTCGTAGGGTCATGATGTATCAGTCTTTGTAAATATTACCATTTAAACAATATGTGTTTGGGATGTTTTAAAGGAAAATTTCTTGCGTGAAACACAAAAATTATCACAATTTGAAAGTATCCAAACAAACGACACACACAACTAATACCACACAGCTGATTCATAGACAGATTCATTTCTACATGCACTGGAAACAAAATGAACGAGAATTCCATATGTCAAGTCACTGGTCCTGTGGTTTTGGTTCGCATATTTAAATATTGTCCGCATTGCATTTTTGTACCTGTGCATTTGAGGCGAATGATGGAGCGGAAACAACTCTTGCTTTGTTCATAAATAATATAATGGTCATGTTGATTGGCGATTAACTGGGTCCAGTTTTAGCGAGGAACTGTTACGACAACCTCAGAAAAAAGTGTCGATTTCAGTTGTGTGGTGTTTTAGATCAATCAGGACTGCAAATGTTCAAATGTATTTGCGTCCGACCTTTCCCTCAGTCCCTCCCTCGGTTTAATCAAATGTGTTACCACTGAAACAATTAACGATTATCGACCGCCAGAGATTTAAAAATCGCCACCTATTACGTGGTGAGTTTAGGTGAAAATTGTTCTGAATAAACCAGAGGCAAACTGTCATCACCCGGCCTCTGGATTCGGAAGTTTTGTTTTTCCTAACTTTAAAATAACGCAAAAGTTCACAATGAAATCCTTGCTGTCATCTTCGTTAAGAAATTTGCCCAAGGGTATCAACACTAGAGGATTGAGACAAACGATCAACCGCATCAAATCTGAATACGATACCGAGTATCTAACAAATCCGGCAAATTTTGATCACATCAAATCGAATATCACCAAACGGAAAGGAATTGGTGATATTGATCAGGTTCCTGGTTTGGTAAATGAATTGAATCGAACCACAGACGCTACGGTCCGTCAGAATCTTCAACATCAACTTGACGCTGTCCTGAAAACTCTTCCAAATTTAACACATCCGGATGTCGTGAACTACGGTGATCAACCGAAGGAAATCGATTCGATTGGTTGGAAGCGCAAGTTCGGTTTTAAACCGAAATCATTTGAGGAGCTGTGCAGCTCTTTGAACATTTTACGCACAAATGAATTGGGTAATTTGAATGGGTCACGAAGCTACTATTTAATGAATGAATTAGCTAAGATGGTGAGTTTAATCGACTCTAGTCGTCAGTTAAGTTTAAAAAAAGGAAGAATCTTTCAGGAACAAGCATTAGTACGATATACTGTCGAGCAACTGCGTCCGAAAGGTTTTGAATTGATTTCGGTGCCCGAGATTCTTCCAGCTGAAGTCATTGAACGATGTGGCATGAAAACAACTGGAGAACGTAATCAGGTCTGTGTTGCTTATTGAAAGATATCTTATGAACTGGGAAAAATTACTCCGTGACTACTCACACTCACTGAACTTAGAATTTTTGATGTTGGGAGACGAATAGTACTTTCGAGAACGTCTTCCTCCATGCACAGTAAATCTACTTCCATTCCAGGTATACAAAACTCTTCACGACAACTTATGCCTATCCGGTACGTCTGAAATGGCTCTAGCTGGCCACTTTTCTGGAAAACGATTCCACGTCGATACGTTGCCCATTCGCGTAATGGCAGTTAGTCGTTGTCATCGTGCTGAATTGGCGGGTACCAAAGCCGAGGCAGGCATATTTCGAGTTCGTTCATTTACCAAAGTTGAGATGTTTTCCGTATGCGCTCCGAATCAATCGGAAGACATGTTAGACGAATTCAGACGCATCGAAATCGATCTCTTCAACAAACTTAATTTACATTTCAAAGTACTTGATATGCCAGCGTGTGAATTAGGTGCGCCTGCTTACAGGTTAGTCCGACGATGTGGAAAATGTCCTTTACATTTTCATGGATTCCAATTTTTTGCGCAGAAAATTCGACATGGAAGCGTGGATGCCGAGTAGAGGAATGTACGGTGAAATATCGAGCTGTAGTAATTGTACCGATTATCAAGCACGTCGGTTGGACATTCGATGCACTGATGGAAGCGGACCGGTTGTTCATGCCCATACGATAAATGGGACAGCATGTGCCATACCAAGAATGTTGATAGCAATCTTAGAGAATTACCAAAACGAAGACACAATTGATATTCCCACGGAACTGCAGAGATATATGGATGGGAAAAGTAAAATCCAGCGAAGCAAGGTGTTACCGCATTGTAAACTGGTGAAACATATTAAAGGACCAGACTGATCGAGTTCTGTTTAAGTTTTTTTTTTACTTTGATAACAACATTCTTTGTTTGAACCAACTTAACTTGACAATGTATGTATGTTACTACTGCAGTTATGATTAAATTGTACATTTATGCAAATCACTTAAACGTAAGAATTTATTCGGCTACGAGCAATTCTTAGTATACCACAGCTTCAACCGGTCGAATCTTTTACTTCGTAAATATTATGTGCCACTGTTTTGGGGCGAGTAGGTCCCTGATAACTGATTTCCGATCTCACTACAATTTTGACTTAAAAAGGAGCTTTGCCTTGCCACCAGAGTAATGTACACTAAAAGTTTCAAACAACAGTCGGTTAACGTTTAAGTGATGATCTGCCACAAAATCTGATCAGTTTTTCAATTATTTGGACGATGCTTTTTGGACTAGTGAGACGACAGTCTTCCGGTGCGGTCTTCAAACGATCTATTTGTCAAAATAAAATGTTCGAAAGAGGGTTCTATTCTGTGCTTCAGGTGCGAAGATAGCTATAACTGCACCTATGAAAACAGCGATTTTCAATGTTCTAGACGTAAAACGTCCTCAACATATAAAATCTATTACAAACAGGGCTTACCTTCAAGAAAGTCTAAAAATCCGGAAAAAATTCCGAAAAATCAGGGGGAAATTCGGAATTTTTCGGTGTTTCAGAGTTTTTTGTAATTAAAATTCCCAGAAGTAGTCTCTGATTCATTAACTACTCGGAACAAAAATGAAAATTGTGTTTGTTCACACGACTTTATTCTTGTTATGTAAATGACTAAATATGTAGCTCGAGAGCAAATATTTTTCCCACGTGATTTGAGCGTCAAGCTGTGCGCGTATCTGTTTGAGACGATTGATTTCAGGCAATTTCAAATGTATCGGATGAAAATGTATTAAAAACGGATACATAAATAATTGCATTTCATCTGTGTAGCGGGTAACCATCTAAAGAGACAAAGGATCACCAGAACATTGTTTTACCAAAACATGCTAAGTCCACTTTTCATGAATAATGTAACTGTGAGTAATATGTAAGATGACGATGGTCAATGTTAGAAGAGTGCAGATAGTAATGGACTTAGCGCGTTTTTATAAGACACAGATCTGTTTCAATATCACCAGTTGATCGTCGCACAATCATTAATCTATATCCTGAGTAGCGCGTTGAAAACCTCACTTCAATTCACTCAATTCTTTCACTAAGTCCCTCATGCAAATAACGGCAGCATTACAGAGTATTAGATCGCTCTGTTGCATAAAACGTTGTATGAATCTCGGTGCGAAGTACTTGATTAGGCTCACGATGTGTATTATGACACACGGCCTGCGGCCACATGCTATAAAAACTGCCATCGCATCTTAGACATGATAAGTATATTCAATTCATGTGTTAGTTCATTCATTTTGCAGAATTTTTTTGCCAATCGAATTGATGAATTGAATTTTTTCCGTAAGAAATGCTCGTAGCTTACAATCGTTAAATTTGCTAGTTCCTTTTTGTATATATGATTAACTAAACAGTCAACACTTAAAGCTTTCGTGATTTCATTAACATTTTAAATTAATTTTTCATTTAATTTGCTTTAATCTTAAAATTAGAATCATCGGCTAATCAAAAACAAAAGCAATTCGGTTCCAACATAGATCTAAAGTTTGTAACTAAAGTGCAAGAACGTTTTTAAGAATTTGCTACAATATCAGTCGATAATAATTATGTTTATGATAAAAGGAGTTTTAAAGTCAAAATACCCTGTTCGAATTGACATCCAACGACAGATTTTTTTTATTGTTCTTCGATCGCTTTCCTTCATAAACAAAAAAGAAATTAAAAAATTAAATTAAATTAAAAGTCAGTGAAGCCATTTCGGTTTAACGTTTTTCATCTGTTCACACATCGTACACGGTGAGGCAATTTTTCGATTGAAACTGTCCAATGATTTAAACATGCTGATGTAGCTGAACTGAATTTGCAGGTAGGTACCGGACGCTATATTTATGGGAAAATGGGTGGGAATTTTTCAATCGAAATGGAAATTGTGGAAATAAAAGTTTCTAAAGGACATTTTGTGGGACACACAGATCTTCAGATGAAGCAATGATGATAACTTTAGCCTCACAAGTTACTTAGGTCGGGCTTGTTAATAAATTTCCGACCATAAAATAGATTCATAAACTCATCTGACCTTGTAAACTACCAAATTTCTATTCAATGAAAGTGAAAAACTAGAAGGCGCTGTTTACGGTGAAAAAGACACAAAATGCCGATCAAAAATAACGTAAAAAATTTAACATTTCGTCGAAAAATCTTACATTGCTATTAAGTACTGAATCGGTTTACAAATTGTTGTAGGTGGATTAACAAATAACAAATGAGTGCTTCCAAGCTCAGTGGCTGTATTCGAAAAATGAACGTTACACGGGGTTAGCCCTATTATTAGCTGCCACAATTGTGAGAGATTTTGTTCACTAAGCAGACGGAAATTAATTCTGAGAATTCATCGCAAGGTTCGATAGCAGTGCTCCGAAAAACCGACGATATTTTCGAGAACTTTTCATTGAAACATTTCTCAAATACAGGGTGTTAGTACAACTAAGCCTCTGATGGCTAGGGCCGCCAGCAACTAAATTTGACATGAGTGAAATGTTCGCTTACGTTTTTTCTTCAAGTTGACCTGGTCAGATTTTGAACCTATTCGGCGGGTCTATTAAAAAAATTAACAGTACAGCCTAATCGACACATAGTGTACAATGTATATGGTCCATGGCTATATGAAATCCGTGAATTCCGTCGATGCAACTCATTTCTTTCGACACAAAACACCTATTAGCGCTTTGAAATTGGAATGCACTCATTCTTATGACTTCGATAAAATTACGAATTGTTTGTTTTTATTCTTATTTTTGTTTGTTGAGTCAGTGTTTGTAAATTGTTCATTATATAAATATATAAATATCTTTTGTGTATATATATTCGAGTAGGTACAACAAGTATTGTTATATGTATATTTTAGGTACAGTAAACTGAAAACGTTAACAGAACGAAAGATTACAACCAATCTGTGGGTTGTACACAGTATAACTATCCTTGGGTGCACTGTATGTAACAGTAAAACCGCCGGTATATTTTTTTGTTTAACAAATTAATTTTGGAATTCAGATTCTCTCTGATTTCCTGTTGTTGTTTTTTTTGGCAAATTTACTTGTTGTTTGTCAGTGGTTTAGTCACAGTTTTCAGTTGTCTAATCTCCGGAAATAGCTCAATCATTACAATTTCCAATAGTTCCTGCAAAAAAAGAAGACGACATCTGTTTACAGCAGGGTCTATTTTAGGGGAATTAAATTCCAGGAAATTTATAATTTTTCGGTCGCGTTTTACCAGCCTCCGTTTTTTTTTTTTAGTTTTTAAGTTGTTCTTTACGTTATTACATTCGGATGGTATTTAATAAACACCACAATTGAGTAATTTTCGGGAATTTCTGCGAAGATAATTCCCTGAAATAGGTTCCGGTTTACAAATCAAACTGAATTTCGATTCTCACTTTCCGCTAAGAAGCTAAAAAATTTGAATCCAGGATAAGAACCTATTGAAGAAATCTACGTAGCCAACACTTTATCATACCAATAAATTCATACCATTATTGCTATGATAAAGTATTGGCTACGTCTTCATGAGTTTAATTTCTCCTTTTGTTGTGATACGAATAGATTAAGGTTAGCTCGCTTAGCATGTGTTTATTAAGTAGATAGAAGCACGGGTTTTCAAGGAGTTATAACAGAGAAATGATAAGCGCGGCCCCTCACGGATGGGATAGAACACGCCTGACTGCTTTTTTCATAGAACGGTTGAACTGTCAAACTTTTTTACAATTGTATATAACATTTTGACATATCGGTTTTAATAACGATATATCTCGTTTTCATTAACGACATTTACACCGAAGACCAGTTATTATGACTTGCCTTGGGGTACTTGTCAAAGTATTTGCTTCTCTTTCAACGTGGAACGTTGAGAGCGAGAGGACAGAAGACCAGTTTATTTTAACTTGCCTTGGGGTACTTGTCAAAATATCTTCTTCTCTTTCATCATAACACTCTATATGATTGACGTTCTGGTCGCATCGTCTTCAAATTTTTCAGAAAAAATCCGTCAGACGTGTTCTATCCCAGCCGTAAGGCGACATGATTATTAACTTGTAAAAAAAAAAAATCACTGCTGACCGGCAGCGATTCGCATGACGAACGAATGATGTGAGAACAAATTCTTTACTTTGTTAATGTACCTTAAGTTGAAATTTTCAACGACTAAAACTCTGTAGGGTTCATAATGCTGTCGTAATTTGCGAGGCTTTTTTAACTCTCGAGCCCTATTCTTGTACACTCAGCAAGAAATCGCATCTGTCAAGGATTCATAGAAATTAAGAATTTTTCACTTTCGGTGCCATCTTCGAGGACACATGTTTGTGGAGATGTAGATGGCCTCGTATAGAAAATTGTTGTTATGGATACGGTTGCCGTGAAATCGGTTGTTACCGAAAAAGAAGCATAGACAGATACCATAGCGTTTCCATAAAAAAGCTACCGCTTACTAAGTACTAAATATTGAGTGAAATTTCGAAGAAAAGGAATTTTTCATGTTTCGGGAACGAGGTTTTCTCTAAATCCTTTTAGCTTTTTCGACCCCGTGAATAATTTTTTTTTTGTGAACAATGTGTGAATGGCCTCCAATCTCCAATCATTTATACATGCGGACACATTTTCCCGCAACGCACTCGACAAAAATAATGTTTCAGACGAAAGATTTACTTAGAATTTGGTCAATTTGCTTTCAAAAGGTCGGAAATATTATTAAGGGAGCAGTCAGGTACTAAAATAAGGTACCTTAGGGTTCGAAAAAAATTAAATATTTTAGTGGAAGTCGAAAAAACGGTAATGTGTCAAATGATTGCAATTCGGTGGGGCAAGAGCATTTTTTGAGCTTTGGAGCTTTGACTCTGAATGATGTTCCAAATTTTATCCCTTGAAGCAGTGGATCAGACTTGTGTAAAAACAGAGACTAGTATGGAGTACCGCAAATCAATTAGACACTTCAAAAAATATGTCGAGGAAAGCATTGAGCGAAGTTCAAGTTAAATTTGCGATACTCACGTAAAATAACTGTTTGTTATACGTTGCATTCTGCACTGTTTCGAACACTTTCGTTGCACCATGTTTGGCTGTTTCAGCGCCAACTAAATTGCACATCACCTCAGGTATGTTGTTTATCAATAGCGACCGGGCCGCATTAGCAGTCTGTTCTTGCATGTCCTGAGTCCGAGCCGGATAAGACGAGGCCAAAACACCTCCCGGCCAAAATGACTTCGATAACGTTGAAGTGTAATAATGAAGCATCGGTTCCTCGAACAGGTAGTTAATGGACTCTCTAATTTGCCTTTATCCAGCGAACACAAAAAAAATAATTTTCTTGAGAAACACTAAAAACAAAAATTTACCAAATTCTCACCGATTGATGGTCCTTCCGTACGTTATTTGTACGAACGAAATTAGCTTCCTGCGTAACCATTTAAATACACCGCCCATATCGAAAACTTCGTCCATCAGTGCGTATAGTGGCTCTGCGATCGAATCTTTCAAATCCACATCGGATTGTGATTTTGCATTGTCATTCTCGGACACCACACCTTGGAGGAACAAAGATATGTCTTCTTCACCTTCGCGCTGACCGCATGGACCCCAAAACGGGTCACTTCTCGTCGATTCGGTGGTGCTACTGTTACAAAATGGCCGTTGTTGTTTCATTGCTCTTGGACGATTTATCGACATTAAATGCACTTACGTTTTGAACAATGTTGACAACGAAAATTTTGTCTTCTTTGGCGATGGTGTCGATTGCTTCAAATTCTCCGAACTCGGACTTAGAAATGTGTAAATGGCCTCGCTTTGATTTAGAAAGTCTTCCTCTAATATGAACTGAAACGGAACTGAGTTGAACACATCGGTCGACAATGTGTGAAGGTACACAGCATACTAACATTTAAGTATTTTTGAATTTGTCCTTTCGCTTTTTCCAGAGAGCTTTTATCACTTTTTATAAAAAATATTTTAAATGCCGTCGACGGTAAGTCCACATTACGGAGATCAGGACATAGCGGCCGTAGCTTACGATGTAATTCCTAGAAGATAAAATGTGTATCAGCAAATCGGATGGACGTTGCTTGTCATCGGATAAAAGTGTACGACCCGAAGTAGGACTTTAGAGGAAGAAGTGTTAAAGGACATTGTGTCGAAAAAAAAATTGCCAGCGCACATTTGACTCCAGCAGGACGCAAGTAAATTATTCAGATTAACTCTTTGATGCCAAAAGGACACGGAAATACATCAGGGCCTATTTTAACGGAATTAATTCCCGTATTATAAGAAGTCTCTATAAGGCACTCTCAGTAGCATTTCATGGAACCGGCTCTCTAAATTAAATCCATCCTGCTGACATAGTTACGTGAGAAATTCAATGATTTCTTCCAATCATACCAAATAGCTCTACCTTCGTTCTATCATTGAGCAGTACGAACCAAATGTTAAGATGTCGCAATTTTCGACTGAGCACTTTCCGAATGACTGTAATCCGCTCCAATTTTTGATCTAATTTTTACTTACATGAAATTCAGTCAATGATCGCAACACGACCCATCCCGTTGATATGTTGTCCATTTCACTTTTCTCATTAACCGAACCATGGTCAGCATTCAAATTGTCGTTGGTGTGACTCAAATTCTCTTCGACTTCGACCAAAATCATAAACTGTGGCGGCTCTTTCTCGTCGGGCACCTCGACACTTTGAACGATCGCCCGCCATCTACCCAAATGTTCAGCCCATACTTCTGTTCTTATTAAGTGCGCTTCCAGTTGCCGTTTTTCCATTTTTAGCCAGTCCACCTCTTTGTCTAATATGGATAGAAGTTTGGATTCAGGTTTGAGAGACGATTTCAGAGCGTCTAATGCTTGACTCTTGTTGTCCAGTTTCTCCTGCATTGAAATTTCATTAGCGAAATTTTTTAACAATTTTTTTTTTCATCAAAGTGAACCTGTAATTGTTCCAGCTTATTTCTTGCATAGGTTGAATGATTGTTCAAATCCACCGACGCCTCGTTGTCGTTCGCATTGCAATTGGTGTCGTCGGGAATGTCGTTAAATGATCCGATTGTAATTACATCGTCCGATGCCAACGAATCCTTTAATTCCTGGTAGTATTCGCTTAACAGAAACGAAGAATAGTATTTTTCCTCCAATGTACGTAATACTGTTTTTTGTACGTCGTAAAATATATCTGGTCCCATGTCGCCCAACATAAAGGATTCCATCTTTTTACGGACAGCCTGCAATGGTAGAACGATGAAGAATTACAAATTAATACATTGAGACAAGCCAGGATTGTCCCCACTCCTGAGAAGATCTGAACCAATCAGACTTTCGTTTTACCTTGTCAATTTTAATGGGTGAAGATGGTGCGCGAATGTACGTGTAGAAGATCTCAGCTCCCAATTGATGATATGCCGATTTATTGGAATGTTTAAGCTCTTCAACGGACTTATAAAATCCAACTAGACCACTGGCCTGCAGTGGCTCCAGAAATAACGTAAAGTATCGTCTACCGACAACAGTCGAGAGTATATCAACCATTGACAGATTCTGCAAATTAAAGGGCTGGACTAACAGGTGGCATTGAGACAATTGACCGAAACTAATCTTACCAGATCATTAGCAAAACCTCCCTTCCACCCCAATTTCATCAAATTCTTTTCACATTGCGCCTTGGCATATGACAACTGTTGAATGTATCGTTTTAGTTTGACAGCTGCCGCTATTTCCGATTTAGTAAATGTTGACTGCTCCGAATCGGGATCCAGTCCTTTCGAACGTTGGATATTTTGCTGGGTTGTCGCTTGCATAATATCGTTGACGATGCTCGATCGTATCGACGCCAATTCGTCAATGGTATTTGTGGATGCTATCACTTTTAAGAAGTCCTCAAAACTGGCCGCATATTCATAGCTGTGTTGCAGCATGGCGGCTGTGGCTAGCCTCGATTCGATGAATTGTACGATTTTTTGGTTGATGTAGTCCGGTGACGTCAAAAGGTTGATCATTGGATGGAAAACTAGAATTTAAATTTTTGTTTAGGTAGAACAGAGAGAGAGAGAGAAGAATTCCGTTTTTTGCTTTGCTTACTTTTGTACGATAGAACTTCGCTCAACAGATTTTTCATCGGTAGAAGTGAGTATCCTCGAGGCATCAAAAATATGACCATGATTTCACAAAGTTTCCGTAAAAATTCCAATTCCTTTTCGTCGGATGCCAGGTAGGACGTTGTTGCAAATATTGGCGTTTTACCAGACTCCGTTCTGCAGCGACAGACATTAAAGAGAAATTGATATTACTTAATTGAATCACATTACAAGCAACCATACACATAGTCTATTATAGGCTCTCTATAGAAGAAGGAAATTGTTTGAGGACCCGTTACTATTCAACTCAACTGATCTATCAGTCGATCTGTATAAATTCCCCAAAAAATATTAAAACAAAAGGAACATACGCTCTGGCATTGGCGATCCTCAGCTTTTCAAGGTGAATTGTCACTCGTACAGTCATGTCAACAGCAATCATCTTTAAAACGTCAATTTTAACGGCCCGTTCTTTCAGCTTTTGTATGCCCATCCAGATGTCTTCACGCAACGTGTCTGATAGGTTTTTTGGTTTTCTGACGACGTAGCTGCAAAGAATTGTATTGACATCAGTTTTTATTTTCCGGTCGGGTTGATAAAAAAGGTGTGAATCCCTGATAGTCTCTCCTAGAGAGAGAGTTATCGAGAACACATAAATTTTGAAAGTATTTTCGCCCTAGGGCTTATGCTGGAAACTATTTACCAAAAGGTAGTTAATTTCAGTTGGAAGGAAATTATTTGAATTTTAAGCGGGTGCGAAGTTTGAAATGTATGGCTTCGTAAACCTTTTGGAAAATTTCTCCCAATCCTCTGTGGTCTAGGGAATCTGTGGTCTTATTTGATAAGCAACTTATCGTATTTGTCGATAATATTTCTTGCTTTTTCGGATGAAAATCCTCGCTCCTTAGGGCTTTGTACTCAGCCAACCCATCCCTCTCACCAGAAGTCGCACGAAAGAGTGCTAAGGTAATAAGTGGGAAGTATAAGTACTCACCTCAGCCAAGGCATAATCAAATCCCGGAACGAAAAATCAATAATTTGCAACAACACTCCATCGACGGTTCTGCCAAAAATAATGGGCAGGTGCGTTGTATTATTGATTGGTTTAGGTAAATCAAACATTGGTGCACATGTTGCACTGTATAGTACATTCGATGGCTGGTGGGTGGTTTGTGACTGATGCCTTGATGACATTATAAAATGCACGTAAATAGTACCAAAAACAGCTGCAGAAATTGTTGAATTAATAATCTATCTTTTATCCCATGGAGTGCACTGGTTTTTCGATCAACAACTTACCTATTCCAACTAATATCACAGAATACAGTAGAAACAAAAATATATACAAAAATGCTGGATAGAATAATATTATCGCCGATATCAGAGCAAACACTCCACCAGCTATATACATGTAACTATTCATGATCCAAATATACGATTTAACTGCTCCCAATTTTATCCAACAATATGTTTTTCTAAATCACACACAAATACGGTCATTCATCATTTTGATTGCACATAACACCATCCGATATTGAATTATGTTCCGTTAGTACCCTCGTTACAACCTAATTGGATGCAATTTGGTTATCGGTTAAGGCGAACTTTAAATTTTGTTTTGATTTTGCAAATATTTTGTTACGCTACTTTGAATATTTTGACAACCTTGACAACTGGAAATATTGGAAAAAAATTCTTTCATAACAGATGCGCCGCCGCACCGCTGAATTTCAAATATTGTGATTTTTAATGCGCTTTCTGGAGCTGGGAAAGAAATTGTAAATGTAGATGAAATCAATGTCAACATCTTACCGTTTTTCTAAACGAAACAATAATTATACAATTTTTTAAGTATAAAAACCAAACTGTCAGCTCGGTAGATAGTCTTCACTGTCAAAGCAAGAGGGTAGAAAATAGACATTGTTTCCACGGAACTGTCATCAGACAAAGCTTCAACAAAAAGTTTTTTTTCTGATGACCTTTTGAGTGAAGAAAATAAGGTTAATCACACCGCACGTGTATGAAGTGTTAATTTGTATGCAACGCAACATATATGCATGCACTATTTATAAATCTAGGATATAAGACAACTACTGACAACTTGCTTAGTGTCGCTGTACAGATAATGATAGAGGCTTTCTAACGAGTCCACACACTAAAATTGGGTTCTCACAACTAAGAACGTTTTATGGTAGCTTTATAGTTATCCCGAAAACCACTTACAGTGAAGATGTGACGCAAGTCCTTTTATCCACTTACGAAAGAACTGATATCGGTGTGGGGGGGACGCTTACAGCTTCGACTAGCAAAAAGAAAAAATTACTAATTACACATTAATTAGTATTTTTCCCTATTTTAAAAAATTTCTTAACAGATCTTTTCTCAACATCTGCCACCTGTTACGCAAAATTTTTTTGGTAATTTTTTTTCTACAATTTACGCTGTAAAATTAGCGTCACCTCCACTGATATTAGTTCTTCTGTAAGTGGATAAAAGAACTTGCGTGTCACACCTCCACTATAAATGGTTTATCAGTTCTTTTGTAAGAAGATTTTTTTGAGAATTTGGTATAACGCAACATTCATGTTAATGTAGTAATGACTCGTTTAGCGAGGGTGCAGTGAGTAAATGTTTGATATTTTTTCTATAGTTTTTAATATCCCAAAATAATGGAAAATTTTCCAAATTAAAAAAATATGTTCTGAAAGAGCAACATCAGAAACACGATTAATCTTATGACATGACGCGAACGGTGCTGTTGATATATTAATCGTTTTATAGTGCAAATATTTTAACGAAACTTGTACCTATCGTAGGTCAATACTGTTGATGTAAATGTATAACTGTAACTGAACAGCGGTCTACGTTTGTAAAATTATAATTTCTTGTTTTTCATTTTCCTTTTTCAGTTGCAAAAGTCACCTAAATCCATCGTAATTCCTGTAGATTCTCCAATTTAATTAATTTATAAATTACCGCTGAAATACTCCCCTTAAATTCAACATATTCAAGGTATTAGTACGACGAACATTTTTCTGGTTCACAACAAGATTCTTCATCCACATCTAAATGATGTTCCATTACTCTTATAATGTGGCTAGAAATTTTTCTTCGTTATTGTACTTATGTTTCAAGTAGTGTGTCAGCCGATTTCTTTGAATCATCAAAAGCATTATTCGCATTTTGAATCATGGTCTTTTATCTGTTGGAAAAAGATAGATTCAAATTCGTACAGAATTTATATATTCTGCATGCGGTCACTGGATGCATCAAAATATATAATTTATCTGCTAGCAAGTGTGTCGTGTGCGATTTTCTAAATTTTACAATCGAGCGAATGAAGGGAAAATATGAGTGAATGTATGGAACAAACGACGGGAAAATATGAGCCAATGGAATTCGAATGCGAGTGGTGGGACATGATTTTCTGTTGTTGTTTCCCCCCCCCCGGATTTTCTACTCATTTTGTAAGCGAAAGCACGTGTTTACCTACACCTAGAAGATACTGTTTAGAATGTACCTGCTTCCATACTATTATCTTGAATCAGTAGAATTACAGCAAATTTTCTTTGGTACATCGTACATGCCACAACCAAAGCTTTGGAAGCAGATATGTAATCTACTATTCAAACAGAAAGGGATTTGTAATCATAATTGTTACCATAGTCAGCTATTTTATCGCACAACGCGATACTACCACTTTCGATATAGTGTCACTTAAAGTTCGATGAAGATTTAGTTGTGAACCCGATCTTGAGCTGAGAACAGGGAAAAATGGTTCATCAAAAGTTTCAATTCCAATTATTACTTTTGCTTATTATTACAACAATCTGTGCATGTGATGTTGGTCTAATTAAATGTGGTATGAAAGATTTTAATCGAGAGTGTATCATATCTAGACTGACAGCGACTTCGAAAAATTATACTTTTACGCCTGTTGCACCAGATTCGAACTCTGTAATCAATTTCCAAATCGTTCTATCACGAATTCACGTTCTAACAAGCAACATCTGCACGACACTCCCAAAAATCAGACGTTTTATTGCCATTGAACAACATATCGAGAGAGTGGACGACTATGCATTCAATAATTGCACAGACGTGACGGAAATCAATTTGGAAAGGAACAACATCCATAAACTTGGTGCGGGAATTTTTTCCAACACAAAAAAATTGGAGAAATTGTTCATACTCGGCGGTTTGATGGACCGTGTAGACATTAATTTATTCAGCAACTTGAAGCAACTGAAAATATTAATGTTTAGTGCAATAGGATTGAGGGAACTGCCAATAGTAGCAATGGAAAATTTAAAAAACTTGGAATTACTGTTCATTTACTCCAACAATTTGGATGATTTGGACGCGCAGGGTCTAGTGGAAAGCCTACCAAAATTGAAACAAATTTATCTAAATGACAACAACTTTCACTGCGAACGTTTGATTGAAATTGTCGACATATTTAATGCAAGTTCGATTGAAACGCCCAATTTTTTATTTCAAAACAGCACCAAGAGAAGGGATTACATTCCGAGTAAAGTTTACAATATTACCTGTGTAAGCCAATCGCAATTAGAGACCGAAAAATTGAAGAGAGCGTTAACTGATTCGCTCTACAATTTAAAATATTTACCGATAGGAAAAGCGGTTATTCAACTACACGAAGTAGTGAGTTCTGGTTTCATTGACTCTGATAGTGCAATCGTAGCCTTATCCAACGAACTCAACGTAAAATCCGGAAGCCTTAGCGAGCGAGTGTTCAATTTGAATGAGACATTGCAAACCAATTTACTTGAAAACACTGAGTCAGTTAATGAGCTGAGAAACAATATTAAAACTACTCGAACAGAACTCGATCAAATGATGAAAGACAATTTAGCCGTGCAGCGACAGCTTGGGCAAAATCTTAAAGATAATACAGCCGCACAAGAACAACTTGAACAAAAACTCAAAGTTAATTTAGCCGTACAGCAACAATTCGACCAAAAGCTCAAAGGCATCGTGGAATCATATCGAAAACAAGATGAATCAATTGCTTCTTTGATGGATAAATACAAACTACTGGATACGTCAATGGATGAAATTAAAAACGGAAATTGCTGTCGGGTATATGAATCATTTGGCAATAATATGATTGAAGTTTGGGTGGGCATAATAATTTTAATGATAATGGTTGATGTGGCGATAGTAACGATGGGATTGTATCTCATCAGGAAGTTTAGAAATCTTTCGGCACTAGCTGATCGAAGCAGCCAGCTACTGACCAAGGATACGTTTAAGTTAAAAGACTCGTACTGATACTGCTGAAAACAGTTAGTGGGGTTGTGGAACGATATCTAGTGTATGCATGTTACCTCAAAATTTGGTCTCATAAAAAATCACTTTTATAAAAACAGAAGCTCATAAATAAAACAAAACGAAAAACCAAACTTCTCTTTTTCGTTTTCTTAATAATTATTCTCCAATTGAACAGAGTATAAACTTGGGTGTTAAGAGAAAAAGTGCGACAAGGTCCTAGGTATGAAATAGTTATTTTCATCAAGGAGAGAAACCACGAAATTACAGTATACGTGGGGATCCGTATGGAGAGAGACTTATTTTGCATAAGTATGTATGTTTCGTCGAGACGCAACATACATACGTGTGCAAAAATAATTCTCGTGGGATACGAATTCACACACATATACTGTGATTGAGTGTGTTCTCTCAATATAATGAACACAATTTTATATGCTTTATGATACGAAAAACAGAAAAAACAAAAAGAGCAAAAGAAAGTAAGAGAGACAAAACTATGAAACGACGGAAGTTAAATGAAAATCATGATAAAATTCTACCCCATCGGAACTCACACACTTAATGTCGAGGAGAGGAAGAATTAACTTACGAATTTTGAGTTTCTTGTACCGGTTGCTATGAGGAAGAATTCTTTTCTGCTAAGTTTTGTTGCAGATTTAATTATATTTTTTACGAAATTCGTTGAATCTATTGAAAGCTATGGATAGCGCGAGTCCATCGTGACCAGCGCCCAGTATCGTTGATACTTAATAATAAGAGCGCGAGTTATTTGCAATCGACTTCTCAATTGTGTTCTTATTTCGTCGTCATATTTACATTTGGACTAGGGAAAAATGTCAATTTATGGCCATTAATTTCCGAAATTCTTCGTTGCATTAAATAGTGACTTCACAAGCTTGTAAATAACTGAACAATTCGTAGAACATGGGTTTTTCGGTGAAAAATGTTTCTTTTATCGATTTTGTTTTAATGAACGCTATCAGTTGAAATTTCAATTAAACTTTGCAAATTGTTTAATTTGTCGTAAATAACTCTTCCTCAAAGTCTTAGACATAAACCGAAACTTTTCAACGCAAACTAATTACATCTTCATTGTGGGATGAGAGATTTTTGTTTTTTTTTTTTTTGCCTTCTACGTCTTTGCCCATACATACCGCACAATTCAAAGCAAGGAAACCATGTAGCAGATTCTATGGTTTGACAATTTAAAATGAATAATTTTAGTATCCCTTGAAGATGGCTCTGATATTCTACTAGGTTAGAAAAACGAAACTTGGCTTATAAAGTTTAAAAAACCGATTCCTAAGTGTAACAATTAGCTCAGCCTGACGAAATATTTTCTTTAAAAGGACTCTCAAAATATTACATCAAACAGTGTTTCGAATATATTACGCAGGTGCTTTTCATGAGATGAGTCGTACATTCTATTTACTCATCTCAAAGAAACATAACAATGATGTACAAGCCAAAGCGTCAGTCTGACATCGCTTCTATTTGATGAATAGTAGATTACATCGGACGCTGCGAAAGTAATTCATAACATTAGGTAAAAATGTTGTGATAAAATCAAACCCACTGGTATGTTTTTTGAGCAACAAGCTTAGGTAACTGTCTTTTCGACAGTATATATGAGCCGAAGGCATACAACTAAACTAGTCGAAAAAC
Organism: Bradysia coprophila; assembly: GCF_014529535.1. Taxonomy (NCBI): domain Eukaryota; kingdom Metazoa; phylum Arthropoda; class Insecta; order Diptera; family Sciaridae; genus Bradysia; species Bradysia coprophila. The sequence goes on from NW_023503304.1 coordinate 28,524, forward strand.
AGTATCGAGACATGTTGCTCAAAAGCACATGAGTCCCGAGCTCCATTATCAGAAAGGGATTCACATAAAAGGAACCGAAAGTATATTTCATGTAATGGATAGTTTTCGCATGCGGGAAAACTGCTACTATATTATAATGGTCAACTTTCGCATGGGGGCAAACTGCTATGTAATAGTCAACTTTCGCATGAGGCCGAAACAATAATTTTTTCTGGATAAAAATCTCGTTAATAATACGTACGTACACCTGAGATGAAGATAAATAAAATGAAATGAAATTATTTTTCATGAGCGATTTTATCAGCTGCTTTCAATTGCAATACAATACAATTTATTTCAATGTTCAATTTTCCGGAATTTTACATTAGTAAACCGATAACTGGTTTGAGATGAAGAAGGAAAAAAAGAATTAACGCACTTGTGATGTCATATCCTTGACATCTAATGATCCAATCAAGATCATAGCCCATAACATCAATTAGTGTGACAGACGGTTAATGATGTAATTATTAATAATCTCTTTCAAGTAATTATTTAATTTTCAATCATCTACTTTTATAGCCTGCTGTTCGTAAAGCCTATATGTATCGAATACATGGAATGAATTTTTGTAAAAGTCATTTCCTTAGCATATCTATATACACCGAACAAACAACCAATAAAACATACCATCCCACATGATGCCATTCACCGAAGAGTCGAGGCATATTATATTAATACCATAATTTTTAAATTGAAAAATATCAAAATTTAATCAAGCGAACATAATATGTCATTGTTTTCCAAGTTGGATTTTTTTTCTTTAGACCAATTAAAGCACTACAGAATCAGATCATCCGCTAGAATGTTACTTTTGCGACAATAATATACTACAAGCATTGATATAGACGACAAAATCCGATCTTATATAATTTTGAAAATAAAATAGAACATCGCTGAATGTGGACCTGACCTATTCGGTAAATCTATAAAAGATGAGCAACCTTCAAGAAAATTCGCAGTTTGATTTTGAAACTAGCGCAGAGATTAGTTTGTGTGGAAATTAGTTGAACGGGAGGGACCAAGTGTTTTCGGATACCGAAAGGAAGTGATTGTGTCATACTAAATTAAATAAATTTTTTGTTTTGATCAAGTGAAATTTTCAAATTAAAAAAAAAGAAAGAGAAAATGTCGTACATCGGTAACACTTCCGACGTGGAGCAGGAAAAAAATATTTCGGACTTTCGTCATAATCGCAGCAGTAATAATTTAGTGGCTAAGAATATGGGAAATTCAAAGATTTCCGATGTTTTGTGGAATGATAAACGTGAAGACGATTCCGATTCGGAAATTTCGGATTCAGGAAATTTTTTGGCCAAAGGTTAGTGGCTTGCCCATTTGTAATGCAATTTTGTTGCAGCGTGTTAACGAAACTGAGACGTGTGTCCTTTCAGGTGCGTTTCTGTTGACTCCGTCGCACGAACTATCAATGGAACGAGCTGCTTTGATATGTGAAAAAATGAACTTTAAAGGTTGTTTCAGCCTAACAAAGACAGCTACAGGAATTTTGTTCAAATTTTCCAGTCCTGAAGACTATCAGGCTGTCTTCAAAAAAGGATTTCACAAAGTTACGGGCGCAAGGTTTTATCGGAAGGTATATCAAGTATGCACAAAAAGATTGGACTCAGTTTTCAAAATTGTTTAATTGATTTAAGTTGTCGCTAAGCGAATACTATTGTAAATGCTTCCGCTTTCCAACAAATCGATTATTTGTAACCGCAGTCTTCGACTAATAAATGATCGATCTAGCATTTGGAAAACTTGCACTTCTTTTGATACATGCAATACCTAACATCATGACATTACATGACTCATTACATTCATTGTAAAATGACATACTTATTGACCGAAGGGATCATTTATAAATTCCGTCATTTTCGAAGGGGGTGTTTTTACGAAGGAAATGGGACACGCGTGTTATAATGTATAGGTAAGAACGGGATTTATGTACGGTCCCTAATCACAATTAATTTCTCCAATTCCTTTTACATAAATTAAATGTGTCTCCGGATAAAACAGAACTTCCAACTTGAGAAACATGTCTATCGAGTGAATATTAGCTTAAACTCTTCTTACGTAAAGCTCATTTCATATTGAGGTTGTAATTTTCACATAAGGCAGTGCTATCGTCGTGTAATTCTTTTGCTGTTACTGATACATTCCTTTTAAAGCAATTTGATTAGTAACATCTTCTGTTGAAAGTACCGCTCTTTTTTTACAAAATCTTTTACTTCATTTTTCCATAAATATTCTTACCTTATAGGTGGGAGCGGGCAAACACGTTCAAGAGCTCTTCGTTTGTTTTCATTATATCGTTGTCCTGTAGAGAACAGTTTCAATTTTGTGCAACGATACCGTGCATATTACACAATGATACTCCAATTCGCATGTTGGACAATGATAAGCTAATTCCCATACTTTTCATTCTAAAATAAAATGAATCTTTTCATTAGGTGAAACATATCTCGTGCGTAAAGCCGACATGTTAAAATCATCAGAACAAACAAATTAATGATTGAACATCTTTATCGTACTAGCAAAAGTTCTGGTTCTTATATCAGTTAATTTATTACGTCAACTAAACAGAATAGTATTCACGCCGTTAGTGTGCCTAAAATTTGAATTTTAAGTGAACGATTCGTTGAAAAAGTGAACCGAAAAGTACTTTTCAACGCTTCCTTGTATGAAAATGACGCTACGTTAGAAAGACCTCCGCACTTTCCATTTTGAATTTCAACCGCACTTACGGCGTGAATTATTGAAAAATTTTGGAGGAAATATGATTATATGACGAACCTTCCAATAATATTACCACTCACTAGAAGAGAATTCTTTCTACCAATTTATTGCCTTGAAAATGATCAAACATTTCTCTGGCCAGCACATGAAGATCTGTTGTCCTATTATCATCCATTTCCACTTTATATTTAGCGATATAACGCGCTAAACTCAATAAACAGACTGTACAATAAGCGATATGAGTTTAAATTTAATTGCCGTCAAAACTTTTTGTTTATTAATTTGAAAGCATTCCTATATCTGTTAATTCTCAGTTTGCAGTAGACTAATTCCACCATCATTATACGGATACATATGAAATTAAGCCCAACCAAACACCATATTGATATTGTTCGCTTCAGAAAATTTAAACAAAACATTCTATTGAATTCATATTATCCACTGTATTTGGGCTGAACGAACAACATTATTGAATATTACCAGCTTTGTTTCGGAATGTATGCATAGAAAATGCTAATGCAGATTTAAAAAGCATGTGTTCATTCAGAAACGTAATTGGATGAGGTAGGGGAATAACAAATATTTTCGTAAAATAATTGCTCCACATGCACGTACATGAATAAAATCAATTTAATTCATGGAATAGGATACATACATAACAACAGAGTGTTGTATACATGCCAGTTTCACTCCCCCTCCATCCAATAAGTGTACGCACTTTCTGAATGGTCCCATCGCTCGCATTTCAACCGAATTTCCTTAAGCTTATCTCATAGCTTCATACTAATCGAAGCTCCCATTCCACATACCAAAAGAAAATCCAAATTTTCGTATTTCTTGCCTAGGTGTCCATACCATGTCGTCCACAGAAAACATTTACTCTCTTCGTATTAGATGTACCCGACGATCTTCCCGTCGAAGACGTGCGTCACTCCCTATACCGATTTAATTCAGTTGTTGAAGTTGTTCGCTTAGTGGTTCATTTCGCTAACGAAAAGCCACCAAATGAAGGTAATTAACAATTCAGTTGCACTGTATTAGCAAAGGAGTGTTGATCCTAATGTTTAAAGGCACACCACCACCAAAACCTCAACTACCCAAAGTGGCAAAAGAGGACGAACTGCCGAACAATAAAGATGCGCCACCTGCACCGATTCGCATCACACTAGCCTCATTGGATGAATACAATATACTGTTACAGAATGGACTTGACTTTTATGGTGCCACCTTCTTCCCAACCGAATCAAATTTACCGCAATATACGGCAGCGAAAATTGCTACGAAACGAGGACGGTAAGTTGAGCATTTTTCTTCCGGGTAAAATATTTGCGCCAGTTGACACAATATCGTGTTTTGCAGTATGCTCGACGGAAGTATACCTGGACGAGTTCGTGAATTACTTCCGGTATTCGATGCGGCAGGATTTTGCAAAATACCACCACCAGCCAGCAAAACAATCAAACCTCGCCCATAAAAATATTTCAATTTTTTTTTTTTACATTACAATATCCTATGATCTATGCCATGTTATTGACACAGTTCATTAACCATGCCATCCACATTGGTATTAATGCTACATATATTTTTCTATGACTTCTGTTCGTCATTGTTTTACATTTTAAAATTTCTTCATTTTATTAAATTATTAAAAATCGAAACCCATTTCCTACCCAAACACTCATATGTGAGTGCGGTGTAGGTAAATAATACTTTTATTATTTTACGAAATCTATCAGCTCTACATATATTATTATCTATATACTGCCGCGCTAACCACTAACCTTTAAAAATTGATGGCATGTGGTTTATAATCCCCATATTACTATTTTTTTTGTATGTTGTATTCATAATATGATGCCAATATTTCTTCTTCATTTTTTTTTTATAATTGAGATCACAACTCTTCATAAATGATGTCGGTTATTGAATATTCTTTTTTATACATAAATCTGCCTCTATATAAGATGACTTCCGCTAATAAATTTACTAATTATAGAATAATGTTCAGTGTGTCTTTTGTTTGAAAAAAAAAATGGATTTAAGAAATTGCTGTTCTGTGGTGGTTAAGATGTTTTCGATAATAAATTGATCGAAATGACATGAAATCAGTGTGGGATGTGAACGGATACTTCAAAAGCTAATACCACAATATTATTTGAATGGCTCGAGTATTAGATCTTATCCAATTAAAAAAAAAAATTGTTGGAAATTGTACACAAAATTTTGAGCTTACATTTAAGGATGTGGAAATAGGTCAATAGTGCTTGGATTTATGGCTGAATAATACTTTTTTTCTGGTTTATGGTAAGTATTCTTACAAAGTGGACGTATTTAATACCTGGATAGTGGCTGCACCTGCACACAAAACCATGTATAGATAATACGCTTAATGATTCATGTTTTTCAAGTGGCATACCATGTTTGTCCACTATAAAACCAACCAAACATATTTATGTAACAACAACGATTGGTTCGTTGAGATGATATTGCGACTGTGAAACTTCATCACTCTGTATTGGTTTACGCTATTATTATCTAGAAAATGTTCTAGGTGTTCTAGGTTCATCTAGGTTTTTAGGGTTGGTTTTGATGTAGACAGGCTTCTCTTTCGGATTATTAAGTACAGGGAGATAAGAATTTAGAAGAAAATAAGATTTAAAATTAGGAAACGACCCTTTTAAACGGCCTTAAAATATGTTTTGCTGAACTTTTTTTTAGCCATTTATACCCAGCCCATGTACCAATGGATGGTACAAATTCTTATGTGCATGTCAATGATGTAAGATTGAGGTGACAAACAACAAGAGTGGAGCGACCGATTGTTTTTGTGAATAGTTGAAGCCGCGCAGCGACAACTTCTCCTCTTGAGGGTATAAGCTCCGTCAAATTTACTGAAAAAAAGTTTGACTTCTAAATAAAATAAAAAATTGATGTTCTCAGAATTATTGTGGAAAAGAAGAACGAGACGGAAAATTACAATAACGGAAATTTTCATCACTGCTCATCTTTGATAAAAATTTTCTTCATTTTCTTGAATTTTCCTGCATTTTTTCAATTTTTATGGATTTTTTCGATACAAGGAAAATTTTACAAAATATTCTTCAGATATTTCTACATTTTCTCGATTTTCCAAGAAAAAAATCAATTTTCCTAATCTTGCTATAATTTGAGAAAATCAAGAAAGTTGAAGAAATTGTACCGTTTCAATTTTTGAAAAAGAAAGTTTGTTACACAGCTTTTCATTCCTAATTACATATAATAACTGAAAAGCTCGAAAAACGTAGTGAGAGAGAGGATTGACACAAGGTGCTGGACTATGAAATTTCGGATTTTCTCGTGAGAAAGAAAATCTCAAAGATAAGCAGTATACAGTTTGTATGCAGACACTGATTATTATTGATGAATATAACTCTTCGCGCATCTGTTATCACTAAGATGACACCTCAAAACCTCAAAATAAGAATTCGAACAATTCCAGCAGTTACGCATCACGGCAAACAAAAGTTCCAGTTTTGAGAAAAATTTCAGACAAAATTTAATTGCAGGGGACAGGACCGGCGGTTTACAGCTATTTCAAATGAGGTATTCTAAATGTATAACGAAAACTTTGTCAGTTTTCAAAAAATTGGAATTTATCCGACAGTTTTTAAACATCAGCAAGCACTGAGTAGACAATAGTACATTACTATACCAGTGAAGTAATTTGATGTCTCGTATCCAGGCTGAAGCCCTCGGATACTTTTACTCATCGTGATACGAGATATAAAATTATTTCACGTGTAAAGTATGGCGTTTTACTTTACGAGCGAGGGAAAGGATTTTGACTTTCACTAGTGATAGAATGGTCACATTATCTCACTAGTAAAGTAAAGGTTTTTGATGGAACAGTGGGACTAGTTACGGTAATTGTAAAATTTGTTCTAGTAAAAATGTGAAGGCCCTTCACTGAAGGGTGCGAAGAAGACGCAATGATTGTAATTAGATCCAATGTCTCTTACACAAATTTCTTATTATTCCGTTCCACCATGGCAATGTTCCTAGCATTAACATAGAAAATATTTGAGGCAATTAAATGAGGCTGTTTCGTTGAAACAGGAGACATGTTTTGTGGTGTGAGTTAGAACACACAACACAATTGTGCACGCATTGCACGTATCACAATTTGGAGGTTTTTGAAGTCATGAAAAACGAGCGTTTATGTTAGGAGCAGTGTTTCCACACAAATTTGTCAAATTAGATATTCAATAAGTGATACAATTGTGACGTAAGAATTAAATTGAAGTGTACGTGCACAGAACAATACAAAGCGAAACACACCAAACCCTACAAAATACACAGTTTTCTTTAAAAAAAAATACCTCCCAAGTTGGCGATCGATATGCAATTAATGATTGTGACTCATTTTCTTGAAGAACAAGACGTTGTCTGGAAGATAAATGGAACGTAATAAAAACCACTTTTTTGTTGTTACTCTCACAGTTTTTCAAAAAGAAATATTTATTGTGTTTCTCGTTTGTAAATAAATTGGATCCATTGTTTTTGCTTACATGATGTAATTAATTAACCTTATCATCAAACTAAGTTTATTATACATCATGATGGTAGTTGTCTGTCTATACATTAATTCATCATTCAAATCGAGATAATAATCGTCATGTCCGAAAAATAGGTCAGGAAAATGTTATGTACATAAAGTTAAGTCTTCACACATTCAAGAAATTTTCTTTTTAATTAAACGTTGAATATAATACACAATGCTATTACTAGTACGTAAAGAGAAATTTCAAATTTTGATTCTTAAATATTGACTTTTTGGTTTGCTTTTTTTAGTTGTTTCTTTACACCACAGCTTTAGTTCAAATTTTAAATTAATTTTGAATTTTGCTTAGAATCTAGTTTACATTGTTAAAGTTACAGTAGTTGGTATTATCAGATGGGTATATGCAGGTTAGGAAACAGTACATTACATTATCCAAAACGAGGGCAAAAATTATATGGAGAGAGAGCTTCTTGTGTGCAATTTGTTGATCCGAGCCGAAGATGATAATCAATAATCACACAAGAAGCATTGTCCATCATTCGTCCCAGAGAATTTACATGTTTCGGCATGACTTTCTTTTGTCTAGCGCAACAATAAATTACAAAATGTCCAAACAAGTAATGTAATGTACTTTCACTCAAAAACGAAAGGCAAAGTTCTTCTAGATATGAAGTCAATTTACTTCGCATTATGAGTCACTTGCACTCCACGCAAATTAGTCATTACTCGCTAGCGTTAAAGTTCAGCACGGCAGAGTTAAATAAACCAGGCAAGAGTGGACGATTTGACGAGAGGCCTGAATTATCTATTAGCCTTTTATTTTGCGAATAAAATCAATTCAGTTTATGCCAGTGTTCATTTGCATACAGTCTATTAGGTCTCTTATTTGACATTCGAAAAACGAAGTGCTCCTGCCTGGTTTTTTACTATGTAGTGAATTGTATCCCACACGTCCTAGGATGATAATAAATTGAATTATTTAAAAAAAAATCAGTAATTTATCGAGATTAAGCGAAACTACGTAAATCCTTCTAAACTTTTACTTCGACTTGTATATGATAATACCATTTGCAGTCGGCTCGAGTTACAAACTTTGCACTTGCACTCGTTTAATTTAGAAAGATGCACGTAATTTACAATATTGCATCGTGTACATAAATAAACTTTCAACCGATAGCAGCACAATTAGATTGTCGGGTCATCATCATATTAAATGTCTCACTGGAATCCACAGAAATTATATAACTAAAGGGAAGAATGTGTATTGATGAACGGTTCAGTCGTAGGTAGATCGACATGTGTATTCGCCAGTTAACAACCAACGAGACAAGTGTAAAATGTATATGTGTGGTTTTTCCTAGTACATAATTTCTATGGTAGAATCCCACGGGAATGACGTCGTTTAGTATGCGGAGTTGATAATATACGACATTGCTGTGATGGCGATTTCGATACTCTGTAGACGGCTCAAGATGGATTACTCTGTATTATTGCTCTTAAATACACACATCAGGCATATTGTAGGGGAATGGGATTCGACAAAGACGAAGAAGAAGCGAAGGGAGTGTTTACAATAAGTATAAAGGCATTTATATTGGAATAAAGTATGCAAACTACAAAAAATGTGTTTTTTTATGGAAAAATATCTCGGATCTGCTTATTTTACGTTGTTATTGAAATCGGGGTTGGATGTTTATGTTTATTCTTTTATGATTTTTAAAGTAAACTGCAACTTTGTCAACGTTTGGAATATGTATGACATAGCATAGAACATACAAAGGAAATGGGAGAATGTCTGTAAAATTCACCAACTTTTGCAGGAATAGTGCAGCAGATATTTCTCTCAAGGTGAAGTATCAATATAAAACGTTGACAAAACTTACGGATGTACGTAAAAACTGTTATTTTATGCTCCGTTCGAAAGTAGTCAATTCACTCGTGCGTTTTTCAGCAACTTGCTTCGGTAACTGAAAAGAGTAAAAGAAAGTTACCGAAGCGTGTTGCTGATACACACTCGCTCCATTTTCAGTAATTGTAGACATATTCATTTCCAGGAATAGCTACCATACCGATTATCATTCCAATATCGATATTAATTTTCAATAGCGAACAAATACCCTGAATTACGAAAAATAAAACAAATTTCTAGTATAGATACCAATGAACCAAATTCAATTTCTGGCATAACTTTTTCTGCTTAAATTTTCGAAACGTAACTCACATAAAATCATGAAAAGTTAACTTAACGCTGTCTCACCATCCCATGCGATTAATTTTTATGCAAAACAATTTCCCCAAAAAAAAAAAACGATTTCATTGAAATACCCAATAGGCTCTCACTCACCCGTCTATTTTTTTTTCGCTTCCTCATCTTTTCCGAATTAATCGCCTTTCATAAAGTAAACTCGTTTCTACGTGATTTGCAAACGATTTGTTGAGCATTAATTTCTCGTATACTTACATTGGGAAAAAAAACTTTCATCAAAATTGCCGAAAATTGTTATACACAAACGGAGGTTTTTCCGAACGGATATAACGGTAAAAGCAATACTTATAAGGTTTAGCATAATAACAATGACAATTTCAAATTGAGCTTATTTTTGGAGTTTTTTTTTACCTTCTCTCACCTCAATTTTCTGTTCGAATGTAACAATTCTAAGATGAAAATCAAACAAACGAATTTGCAAACAAACGATGTATGCACCTACATACAACATTCCTTTTCATTAAGGTTTGTGTGACCAATGTATTTTAATGGACAGGACAAGAGGAAGGTGAGAGAAATTGGAGAAGACTTAATGTGTGCCTTCTATACACGCACGACAAGAATGTCTGTTTTAGTCAATTGCGGGAGACACAAAATTAGACTTTAGATGCTGTTGATGGTCGATCGTAACTATACGATTTAAATGAGGTGACATTCTAATAGACTGTGTTTGGATTCTCTGCGGCTGCTTTTGTGACAGAATTTGTTTTATCTTTGGGTTTTTGGATATCTCTATTTCAACTTTGACTTCTTACTGGACTTTCAAACGAAACATGATGAAAAATTTAAGTCAATCAAGTTTGGCGGTAATTTGCATACTCTCATTCATGATTTCATTGTAGTTCCTACAAGACGAGTGTATAAGTAAGTGACTTATGACAATATGAGTTTGGGTGTTTGGCAAGAATGTACACGTATCCGAGTGTTCGTGGAACGAATGGAGAGAAGTTGAGAGACTGGATTAATTTTTAAAGGAAGTCCGCGGTTTTTACGTGTTATTTAATTAGTCCTACCTCTGCAACATTGTGCCATTGGCAAACCTTCATTGACGGTTCATCATTGTTTAATAAAAATCTAATACTTCACATCGACGTCACGAAACCAATAAGAGTTTTTCGAGAGAAAAACATGTACCTCCATCGCCATTCCCGCGAAATTCCTTAAATTATTTCATTCAAAAATTCCTTCCATTTCTCCAAAATCTTAATCATATGTTTCTTATTGTTCACCTTCTTCTGCCTCTCTTCACTTTCAATTCATATACCGTGAGATCGACTACACTTAGATAACGAATAAATCGCTACAACTGTTTGAATGTCGTCTTTTTACTCGTAAGCTTCGCTTAAATTTTAAAATCGAAGTTAAAAAATATTTGGTTCGAAGGGATATTTTCGATACCGGTTTATCTGACTCTAAGCTGTTTTTCTTCGGTGATTGCGTTGGGCTGACATAAGACTTTTGTGTTTTTGTTGTTGTCGAACAACTTGGACCTTCTGATTTTGCTTCGAATTTATCGTAAAAACAATCGTTATTTTCATCGTCATCATCATCACCATCACTTTTATCAAACTTTTTCTCGCCATCATCATTGTCGTCTTCGCTATCGTTGTCATCAAAAACGCCGCAGCAGGAGTCCTTTTCGTTGCTCAGTTTGTCCAATTGTGTGCCAGCAGCATTCCCAGCACTATTTGGTCCCGAAACTTTTCGCGTGGTAATGTTGGGGTTCGGTTTACACACTTTCACAAACGGCCTATCGCTAGTTCGATGCTTTTGTATGTTGGTACTATAGCTTAGCCTCTGTCTCGCTGTGAGATTGCTTAAACGTTTCGGATTTAGTTTTACTTGAGCCACAATGCCAACTAGTAGTTCGTTTACATTATGATCTAGGCCGCTCGATGTTTCGATGAATTTACAGGCGACTTCTTTAGCAAGGCGGCGACCAGCTAGATGGTTCAGAAAAAAAATTAAATGAATCATTTGTTAGAGCAGGTGGTACTCTACTTTACTTATATCATGGCCCTATCCCATGCAAAATCTTATGTTTACAGTAAGAGTTAGAAAGAAAATATAGCAGTGTAACATGACCGCGATGACTAAATTTGTACATTTATATCAAAGTCCTGAAGATAATCTCATCCCCAGAATTTTATTTTATCAGGATGAGGGTGTATTGACACCATTGAACAGGCCTAGAAAATAAATAATGGTGGAAAATACAATCAGCGAACACATCGTCTTATCACCGGTCGATTAAAAATAGTTTGCCAAACGTGCCGTGGAATAAGTGGATAAAAACGAGATGTAAATTGCGTGTTGTGTTTATAGTTTTATCTATATGGAGCATACATAGATAGTAGGTAATCGTGTAGATTACAAGGTGAAAGCATTCAAACGTGGTGGTAACATTTCCTTTCAAATATCATTGAATGGAACAACATTAACCACAAATTGAAAATGTTTACATTGTTTTCACATTTCATATGTCATAACTAACATGTCTCTCGAAGGCAGGAATAGAATGAAAGTGTAAGTTTGCAAGGTACTAAGTTTTACACTTTGTCTCTATGTCAGATATCTCGAGCTGTGAGTTAGTTGCGAACACTCCCTAACTTTTTTAAATTTTATTGAGAGAAAATCAATCGATAAAAACATCCCAAAGTTCGAGAAAATCGAGCAAGAAAATCAGGAAAATTTTGAAAATTTGAGAAAACCTAGCATAACATAGGACGTTCGACCACTGTTTCGATCTGAGAGAAATTTAAATACGTCTTTCGACGTTTTGCATTAATATACAGTTCAAAAATACCATTCCTCATCAGTCCATGGCGATAGTGGTACTCGAGACAGTGCTCTAAGAACACTATACCGATTGGCACACGAACAAGTCTAGCGAATCATAGTCGAAATGAAATTTCAACTCATCACCAAATTTGCTAACTAGTGGCCAGTCCGTTCAGAACTTTCATTTGTTCACATTCAAACATATGTGCAAACTTTAGTTAGAAAACCTAGAAAATTTTAAAGTTTTTCTCTTTAGACTTATCATAACTAGACTTAGAGTAAAATAAATACGTAAAATTTGTGGTCCCGACATGAAATACGTAATATTTGTAGTGTAAGTTGGTATCGAGTAATCTGACACAAGATGCCAAAAGAACTCACTTTTAAACTACGTAAAAGGTGAACTCGCACACGCATGTTTATTGCTGCAAATGTTTTTTAGCCATGTCATCGACCTAATAACTCCTTTTACAAAATTTTGGTATCGAAAAATTGTGTGCGAGTTCACCTTTTACGTAGTTGAAAAATGCGCTATTTTAGCACCAAATTACCCCACGTACGTAAGTTTTTCCCTACTAAGGTGGGCAAATTAGGCCAAAAAAATTCAATGTAGCCACTAGAATGATCAAAATGTTCAACGCCTACATGTGTTAGTGAAAAACTCTTCGTCAAATTAAGGGAAACGTGTATCTTATACAAACTGGTGTCCGGACGAAATGTGTATCTTATACAAACTGGTGTCAGGACCACATTTTATCGTACGAAATACCAGACTATGTAATGATCAATCTAAAATTTTATCAAATTTTCTTGATTTCGAGAAATTAGCGTACAGTGAACGACATCTCAAATTTTTCTGAGAATTTTATTGTGTCATTGCAAATTCACAATGACATTCTCTGAAAAAATGACAGTGAGACATTTGAGATGTCGTTCACTGTAAGTAGAAAATATGAAGGAAATTTCGAGAAAATTAAAGATCGGCGGTGCAGAAGATAATTATACGGCACACGCCTTCGTATCGGAACCGTAAACACTTGTGCTTGAGAGCTCTAGAACCCGTCCCACTTGTAAGCAAAATTCATCATTTTTGTGAACAATTTGAATACAGTGTCACATCATGCCTTATTATACTTTCAATTCAGTTGTGGTCGTTCAACTCAATTTCGGAGTAGAATAAAACACAACCACCTCGGTCATGTATACTTTCAATATATAAATGTTCAAAGGCATCTGTTTTACACACCACAACTTGATAATGGTGTTAATGGACTGCACCTAAATTAATTACGCTACAACACAGCATTTAATGTGAAATCAAACGACCGGGAACGAGTATTTAAAAGTTGCTGAGGAGCTTTCTATTTCACTTTATTCGTAATATTAGCTGAGTCATGCAGAGAGCCAAAAGGAAGAAGTTCGTAAATTATAGAACAAAATAAACTCTACGTGTTTCACGTGAGTATGATTTCCGATGATTCTAAGCGGACGGAAGGCAATGAATTGAGCTTACTTTATTTAAAAGTTACAATTTTTGTCGACAACATGCATCATCTAATTAACTGATTTATGCATGTTTGGTCTATTTAAAGTATAAATGCATGACGAATGTAATTTAAATATGAATCAACGTAACTTCAAGCTTTAATGTTATTTGTAGGCGGTAGCCACGGGTTTTAAGAACGACACAAACTGGCAATAGGTTTAGTAGGGGGACTTCAGGTAAAAAAAAATCCATGGGTCAGCATCTGGTGCGATTTTACTGACTGATTAGAGATCCCATAGAGTCCAAACTCACTTTTTGGGTACATTTTTTGTTTTGTCCGTGTAGCCGACTCGATTTATGATACACGACCATTTGATGACACACGTGGTACTTTTGCATTTAGGTATCAGGTCGGTGTTAAGGAATCTCGCGCCGCGTCATTCACAATAATTCACAAAGTGACATCTTCCTTATACAAAATATGTCAAAATGTGAATTATTGTGAATGACGCGGCGCGAGATTCCCAGAGCAACCATCAGGTCTATTATGCTCATAATAATAATTCAGTAAAAGCAAACGTGTAAGATTCGATAAGACCTGTACCAATGTTTATAAAATTTGATTTGAACGAGCATGAAATAAATAATTGCGTAGAGCTAATCATGTCCCGTCTAGAATGTTGCTTGCATGACGCACTGTAAAATACATTAAATCGTAATGCAAATTGGAAATTAATGTCGCCACAATGAAATCTAAAAATGAAAACAAATCTCCAACAGTAACAGCGATTATACCGTTAGATTAGGTGAACTAAAAAAAATATATTTTAAAATAACAGAAATTCGATAACATATCGCATGCGTCCCATCCTACGCAAACATAACACATTCGTTTTAACAGGTGGTATGTAAACGAATGCCGATTGACACCCCCCATAGTGAAATGTACTGGGAAAAATAGCCCGTAATTTATGAACTCAAGCAATTATAGTATGGGTTTGCTTAGCTAGCAACGCAACGTCGCGGGTGAGTATTACTTCGTTGTAAAATTTATATTTTCCATCAAACTGCATTATGTGACATGTTCTCAGAAAAAGCATTAACTTTTAAATGAAATTTTATGTTTATGATGACATTTTTATGGTTTGTCAATAAAAGCGAATGGAGTGCTCGCTTACTGGGTATAATCTATGAACGCAAGGAAATGATCTAGATTTTCCATCATATGTGTAGTCTAACGCAAGAATTCCTGTCTGAGACGAGGATTTAAAACTTAAAAATGAAATTGCACTTCAATAATGCACATTAATAATATGTTTTTCGTTTACCTTGCCGTGGAACCTGACGCTGACGTTCCAAGTCTGTTTTATTTCCAACCAATATAGCGCCTCTTGTAAAAAGCATCTCACTATCGCGTAAATAGTGCAGAACTTTCTCAGCCGTTTTAAACGATTTTCTATCTACAACAGAATATACGACGACGAATATGTCAATGTTGTAAGTAGAGCAAAATGCTTCAGTCTGAAATTTAATGAGAAACAAGACGTTCTTTATATCCATTTACGTTATTTTTTTTAAATAAGAATATATAAAATGGTAAAACAGAGACAAGAAGCAGGGAATTTGTTACGGGTGTGTTGAGGTGTGCTCAGCACACCCTAGGAAAGTTTACGCTCCGACAAAAAAAATTATATTGAAGTCGTATACATCGTGTCGTTCGGTTTTATGTTTTAATTTATTTTATTTTTTCCGCAATTAATGGTTGGTTTCCTTAAAATCGAGATTTTAATGTTGTGAATTTTGAGAAGAAAATTTTATGGTACACTTAGGAAATGCTGAGGTTTAATTGGTTGAAATGATCTAAAAATTTTAAGATTGACATGGGTACAGTAGAGATGAGCAGGCAATATACAGTCCGGTCTGAAGCGTCAAAATTAATTACAAGAATTTCTCTGACACATAATTTTTTAATGATGTCCGATGCCTAAAATTTAATTCACGTCGACGACGAGTACATTACGATATTGCTGTGGTATTTGT
The DNA here is from genome assembly GCF_014529535.1 of Bradysia coprophila. Taxonomy (NCBI): domain Eukaryota; kingdom Metazoa; phylum Arthropoda; class Insecta; order Diptera; family Sciaridae; genus Bradysia; species Bradysia coprophila. Next base: position 44,415 of record NW_023503304.1, read on the forward strand.
TGTTGAGACGTCAAGGAAGTTTGTAGTTCGAGCAGAAGACGAGGACCATATCTAACACGTCTAATCAACAAATCTCCTGACGACAGTTTTTTGTTTGGCTGCAGCTAGAAAATCCGAAAATCCGGATTTGCACGAGACGGTAATGACGTATTTTCGGCCGCAGGCGAAGAGAATTTCTTTTCTTGTAACCAAATTCGTCATTACCATGGAAACAAAAACCAGTTTTTCGCATTTTCTGGACGCAGGACAACAAAGCATTTTTTTGTTTCGACGATTGGGCTTATTTAATTGGATTTTTTTAAATATAAATTTAAGAATTTTTTATAATTAATTCTAAAAAATTCTTGAATATCTCAAAAATTCCTTAATATTCTTAATTTATAAATATAAAAGAGTTATAAAATGAAAGCAAAATTGTCAAAAACCAGACTCGATCATTTTATTTTGCTGTTACCTTATGAATTTCAAGAATTTGAAGGATTTAAGAGTCTTAAAAAATTCTCCAAATTATTTTGAAGAAATTGAAAAAATTCCAAATAATAAGCACTCCCCTGAATCGACTGCATCTTTTAATATAATTAGTCACAAGCTGTGAAGTAGTTAAATTCTCTAAATGTCTGAACAATAGAAAAGCAACAGCTATAGCTGGAACAAATCTAAACTCCAAATTTTCCTCGGCTGAAGAGGGGGATTTATTACAAGATTCAAATAGCTTTTAAACTGTCACTTACCGACATTTCGCAGGCCGGATGATCCACTATTTCTAAATCAGTCTCCTTACCATCCAACAGCACTGAAACCGTTTTTTGTCCGTAATCATCATCTAGAAACCAATCACAAACATTATCAGACGATCACACAATGTTCATAATGCATCATGGTCTTATACCTAAACTTAAATCGTAGGCACAAATGTAATCGGAAGTTGTAAACTGATGCGTAAGCGTTGTTTTGCCCACACCCGTGTCACCAAGCATGGCCACCTAAACGAAATTGTATTAAAATATGAAAATCATTAATTATTATTATAGCTTCAAATTGCACCTTGTAAGATAAGATCACGGAGGTGTTATCTGTACATCCATCAACTTCATTAGCTGATATCTGAGACGCATTACTGCAAGAGAAACAATTAATTAAATTTCATTCGTTATACTTGTTATAGAGAGAGGAATCCAATTTACATGTAAAAATGCGTCGTGTAATAACCACACCACTGGTTATTAACCAGGAATTTATGCCTAATTATTACGGCTAGAGAATAATTCTTATCTTAAATATTAAGGAGTCTACCAGACCAGCACAAAATGTAACGAAATATGTACGAAGAAATTGTAAGACACTTAGCGACGACGGTGTTATATACTATTCTGTGAACGATGAAGTTGAATTTCCACGTCTAGTGTACCGAAATTCAATTTTTCTCTCACATATTTGAATTTAATCTCTGGCAATTTGAAGGAATTCATGGACAAGCACAAGAAGTTCTGATTGTTACAATTTTTTCTTCTTCTTGTAACTCGAAACTTAAAAGTCATTTGCTATAGATGAATAGTTGAATATTCGGGTGAATTTAATTTTCTTGGGAGGACGAGGTCAATAAACACATGAAGACGTGGCTTGCCATCTTGTTTTTTCAAACACGCTACTTAATATCAGGGGGACTAGATAGCAATTTTCTTCATAATTATTTAATACGTTGTCAAATGATGATGTATTCTTTTGAGCTACTAATATTCTGGTAGCCGGAACGTATGATACTTGGTAATATTCGACTTCAGAGTGTGTCCGTACAAACTTTTCTGCATTTTTAGTATTTTATTTCCGGCTACTAGTTGTTTGGAGAATTTTATGGGCTCGGTGAACTTTAAGTAGTACTTGGAAAACTTAGGTAAAGTACACAAAGTACAGACCATTCGTATCATCAAAGAAAAAGATCTATTGGGGCTGTTCATAAAATACCTCCTGCGTTTTAATCTGATTTTTTACCTCTTGTTCGTATGTGTCCAGAATTTTCTCACACCTTCAACATATGTTATCGGATTTTGCCAATCCAATGTCGGACGTCTTCTATGAACAGCCCCTTTGCTTCTATATTTAATAGAATATTTATGTAATTCCGGAGCACACAATTACGACAATTTATTCAAATCAGACAGTGATCTATTTTTTACGTTCTTATAAGCCGATTTCAAACAAAAATGTGAATTGGGTCTTTTAACAAGTAATCACACGAGTAAATTTTATTAAATTATCTTTGCCACACTAGCGACAATTACCTATTGTTTCTATCCTTCCCGCTATTCGAAGTACCAGTAGAAGTCACTGAATTAATCGAGCGAGACCTCCTACTCCTGTAAGCAAAATATATTTGTCAATAATCAGGCATTCATTTCGTCTTCATCGGTTTTTCTGGACCAAAAACAATAAAAGCCACAAAATACAATTTCAGATCTAACCTCATCGAATCACCCAAATTGCAAACGCCATGCGATGTTATGCTAAAACTTCGCAGACGATAATATTCCAAATCCATGTCGGCACAATGAATTGCTGCTCTACGAGTATCAGCTAATCTAGGCTAAAATAAAAGGAAAATCACATTTCTCATACAAATGAAAAGCAAGAGAAAAAAAAAATCTCATTAAAGTCTAAGATTTGAATCTTTAAATTTTCTCCTTTATTTTCGCATAAAGCGTGTGTGTTGTAATGTATTTTGTCAGCAGTGATTTGGTATGAGTAATTGAACATTAGATACATTCCAAGTGAAATAAAAACGAAGAAGTTCATCGAGGCATCAGCATGACTAATGTCGCAATAAATATTAACTTTTTTTGTAAACAATTTGGTATAAAATTAATAAAATTAAAAATGGAAAAGTCTACATATTGCTCCGTTGCTTGTATTGCGAAGCTGTTTCATGTAAATATTTACGAAGCCAATTTTGCAAATTCCATACAATCTCATTTTATGTTGAAGAATTTTAGGGTGTCAAAAAGGTAGAACCAACCGTACTCGTGTTCAAAAGAAGCGTTGGTTTATAAAATTTTCGACTAATCATGACTATAGTTTCAGTTATCATTTCATAATTTTACTAACACAATTTACACTTTCTACCCTCACGTGTACCCGTATCAGATATATAATTCATCCGTGGTTCACTCAAGGATTAACTTATACTCGGTCTACACTAAACTCGCGCAAGCTACGGTGCGTGGTACGAATTGGCTAATTTGTCCATTCATAGACATTTTATGGTCTTTGGGAAAATTTTCTTTAGCCATCGCTAAAACAAACAAAACCATATTTAGATAATCAAATTAGTAAATCTGTTAAGAGGGGGTTCTTTTGAAAAACAGCCTACCGAAATCGGACGCATTTTCCAGTGGACTTTTTTATATGTGCCTAGAAAGGTATTCGACCCTAGAAGCCAAAACCACTTTCAAAAAAATTCTGCGAAGTTTGTGTGGCTAATGAAAGGTGATCAAAAACCGAAAACTTGCACTTTTCTTACAAAAATTTCTCCAGTTACGCGAGCCGTACAGAGTCGTGTGGGGCGTCATTAGAAACGTAATCACATGTACTATTGAGCCGAATAGGGACTGATTGGGTTTAAAATTCATTGACACTGAAATATGTGCAGTTGAAGTTTACAACAGAAGACTTTTTGTTCTTACTGAAATTTCTCGAGGTACACAAAACGTACATGGTCGTGTGGGGTATCATTTGAAAGGTAATTTAATGTGCTTTTGGGCTAAATAGGGTCTTATGAAGTTTGGACGCATCTATGATGAAATATGTACACCTAAACATTTCAACTTCTATTTCATCGCATATGCATGCAAACTCCTTCAAGACGAAGTCGAGCGAGTGAAAGTTCACTTGCTCTATCTTAACGTGGACTTTACAGTAGAGATTTCTCTATATGAAGGTTTAATAATATTTTTCCGTTAAAATTTATTTCTACCATAAAATTTGAACAATTAAGATGTTAAAATAAGCAACATATGCAACATGATAGAAATATAAAATTTGATGAAACAATGGAAATTCTCCTTTATCGTATTTATAACAGAGAAAGTGGAACACAAATTCATACATTTTTTGCTGTAGATAATATTTTGGTTTTTAAATTCGCTGTAAGCAGCTCACTCGACCTTAATGTTCGATTTAAAATCCAACCGATTAGCATTTAGTATGTGCTAGGCGATTTCTTCTATGTTTGTTTTTATAGAAATAAGAAATCACAGAAAAGTCAACTGAAAAATCCATACTTTAAAACTTGGTACACCCAATCCCAATCCTATCCTCGTTAAACATTTTGACAGATATACAGGATGAGAACATGTGTGTCACATAAATACTATTCATTTTTTAAATTACATATAAATTCGCTTTAATGCTTTAGAAATGCGCCCTTTTCTGAAGAAACTTCGCCCTTTTATTCAAAACCCCTTGTCAATAGAAAAACCTTGCATTTGGCATTGGCACAGAACCCAGAAAGATAGAAATCCTGATAGAAATTCAAGTGAAAACACTAGTGATGTTGGTATTTTTCAACAACAATTAACTTGAAATTAGCTTGAAACCCAATAGTAGATTACATTGGATGCGGCAGAAGTGATTCATTACACTCGGTATCGATTTCGTTGGCTGTGAGTTGAACTCACAAGAGTGATTTGAGCACAAACTTTGGCAAGACGTGTCACGTCATCCATTTCTTTTTTAATTAAACACATGAGTGACAACCACCAACATACTAAAAAAGCGCCAAAATTTCCAAGTCGCCATATATGGCCAGTCCGGGCCTGCTTGTTACGCACGAGTTACAAAATAAGAAATACCTTACATCTCTAGGGTCGTAATATAAGATTATATTACACTTTTTTATCTGCCGAGAACATTATACACCGAGATAAACAAAAATGCTCTACAGTGATAAGTGGAAAATTATTGTTCTAGGCAGATAAAATAGTGTACATTATACATTACGCATCTATGAGAAATTACATGTGGGTCTGCTCAAATTTACTATTGCATGCTAGCGGGCGGTAAAATACACTTTAAGCGCGAACTTTGCGTCACTGTTTGTGACTGTGAAAATTCACTTACCACTAGCATGTAATAGTTATTTATACTACAAGAACTGTAAATGGTATTTTATACATAAAATACCCATACAGTTCTTGTAGAATAAAAAATGTTATATATTGAGCGCTTAAACGCACTTTATTTGACATACATTCTGTGTGTATATAAACGCGTCATATATGTACATACCTTTACAGTTCAACTATAAAACTTATATACGCGACTACTTTATACGCGAATCGCAAAGCCTAAAGTCAGATAAAGTGCGTTTTTTAAGCGAGAAATATATAAAATGTGTTTTTTTATAATTAAATTTATTATCATCCCTTAACCTATGGCACAGTGTTACGCCACTGTGTGTTAATACTTGTTTTGGCTCGTGTGATTACGTAACATACTATTGTCTATCTGCTAGACGCCAACTGCTTTGAGGAAATGCATCATGCATTCATCGTCATCAACTTAATTATTTCTCTTTGCAAATGAAAAAAAAACTGCGCAATTTTTTCCCCTTGAAATTAGTCATTCAATTCAATTTACTTCTGTTGAAAATCTGATGTGTAAATAGTCCAACCGTAATTAATAAATTCTGAATAAAATAACAAAATAGTGAAAAAAAAAAACGAAATGCAATCAATGCACAAAGAGTTGTGGGTCAAGGATTATGATCGTAGATCCGTGCTTGAAGAATGCAAAAGGAGTGCCTAACACCGAATGGAATTACAAATTAGTTCGCTAAACTGAAAGTACATGTAGAACATATACCAAGTGTTCGTTCAATACATTTTTTCTACTAATAAAATTTATTCGGTACGGGAACACAGGGACTCTTTCAGTGGATCTACCCTGTCAGTGACCGAAGTTATATCAGTAACTTTGAGAGCTTCTGAAAGTCTTGCCTGGGTACTAGGCCTGTTCATTTTTGACAAATAGTCTCAAATTCATCTGGCATGGTGTCTATCTGGTCCGGAAGGCTAAAATATTTGACCCGTATTTTTTTTTAGAATTTTAAAAAATAGTTTAGATCTGGGGAGCGAAGCATTTGTTCAAATGTACGAAAGCGTTGGTTAGAAGAGAGGAGAATGATGGTGTATATCTTTTTTACTCTTCTAACCAACGCATTCGTACATATGAACAAATGCTTCGCTCCCCAGATCTAAACTATTTTTTAAAATTCTAAAAAAAAATACGGGTCCAATATTTTAGCCTTCCGGACCAGATAGACACCATGCCAGATGAATTTGAAACTATTTGTCAAAAATGAACAGGCCTAGATCAGACAAATAAAGGCATTTTATCAAATGATATTCCGGGGGCCCGTATATTAATAATAGTTGAAATAAAATTTACTGCCCCTAATGGGTACCAGTGTATATACCCTGTATACAACATGGTATAACTCAAATTAAAAAGTAGAAAATGAATGGTGATGGTGATACTACCATTCAGGGAAAAAAGTTCATCAACTCCTATCTTTATCCAATTTAAATGCAATTTATTCCACATGTGTTGTCAATGCTAACATACGCACGAATCGGAATAAAGCGGTAGAAGTTATTCGGCTGAATGGTAAACGATTTTCAACAATTTTTTTTATTTTGTTTTACATTTGAATTGGGAGAGCGTAAAGCGATAATTTTTGTGTGAAAGCGTAGCAGGTGGGAACGAAAATATGAAAGCGTTTATGAATTAATGTCTAACGGGAATCTTAACAAACACGGTAAAACATTAATGTAAATATGAAAGCGTTATTTGGTATCGACAGCTGCGACACAAGTAACATGTAATAACTGGCTTTCGATATCTTACATAAGCAAAATGTATGATAAAACAAGTTAAGTAAGAGATTATCTATCAATCTGTTGAAATTACTGAGTTCAAAAGACGAAATGCACACGCCATACTTATGAAATGCTTTCCGTCTGTGGATGGTATCAGTTTAGGTATTCAACTTAAGAGCAATGTACAGTTTGCAGATTTGTAGCCTACATTTAAGTGTCCATTCCACTCAACAAAAAGTACTCCGTGAGAGAGTCGTAAGAGAGCAAACTGTCAAATAAACAAAGAAAAAATTGAAAAAATTCAATTTTGTCTCTCACACAGAGTACTTTTTTGGTAAGAGGAAACTAAGCATTAGGCGGAAAAATATTCGTTTTTTGATGATTTCTCTCAACCAAAATCTGTTAAATTAAAGCACGCAAAAACGTGAAGTTCAAGGAAAAATTGTCTTAATACATTAAGCTTAAATGTCAAATTATAAAAAGATATAGTTTCCTGGTAAATAATGGTAGATAGTTGTCACCGAAGCTAAATTTAATTTTTATTTCAAGTTCCATTTGAGGGGTTCAGTTGTTGCTCGTTTTGTTTACCTACCGCTAACAGATAAAATAAAGTAACTGAATACGAATTGTTGTTCTGCCTTGACTTATTCAATCGTAAATCTTGCCCCAGCTATAGCGAGCTTCCGATTCATCGAAACAAAAATGTAGCATTTACGTACAATTAACCATTTTCAGACAAAACGCTTCTCAAAGAAATTGCTTTTGAAAATATTTCTAAACAAGCTTTCACTTTGCCCCATGCTGCATAACTGTTACGTAATTTATATAATACCCTGTTCTTGAACAGAGCGTACTATAAATTGACTAAGGCATATAAAGAGACAATTCAAACCGTACAACAATGATAGAATTTAAATTACATGTAAAATGACTTTCAAGAAATCATTTATTTGATGCTTAAACTATTAAAGTTTATAAACGACGTACCTTTCTGTTCTCTCCCGGCATACTTGAAGTTCTTTGTCTTTGTTTTTGTTTTACTGGCATATTCACCGTATTATTGCTTCCGACATCCTCCACCGTTTTATTGTACGCCGTAGATGCTGGTGATTTCGAATGCAAAAATCTGCAAACGTTATAGAATATAAGAAAAATAATCATTATTCGTATATGCATAATGAAGGCAGAAAACTCGTTAAATATTTTAATTACAAAGTACTTTATCCTGCAATTAGTGAATGGTATTTATAGTAGGAGTAGGCTTAAAAACTATTTCCGAATTTAAACTGTAACTGTGACGGTCAAATTTCAAAATGAAAGAGAGAGAGAGAGATAGAGAGAAGAAAGACAAACAACGCAGCGTCAAAGCCGAATGGATTTAATTTTTTGCAGAGCTTGCGCAAATTCATCAGAGTTTCGACTATTTGGGAGAAACTTTGATTTTTTATGAATCAAAGAGGACATCCATATGTCCGAAGTGTTTTTGTACGACGACCTTACTGTTAAGGAAACTTCTGCCAACAGATGGAAAAAGTAACGTAATTACGAAGATATGACCAAAAAACTGTTTTTTTCCCACTACAAGAAAATACAATAGTTCAAGAAAATTGGAACACATTCTGAGTTTTCTTGTAGTAGGCTACATCACCACAAACATTAATCATTGTCACTCAACGCTAACACTTCTTGACACAATGGTCCCACTTTTTCTAGGAAGGACGCGGATACGAAGTTATCATCGAAAATATATTATTTTTTCGCAGAAATTGAGGCTACAATTTAGTGTTGTGTTAATTCGACTTACCGAAAATTGCTTCTACCGCCCAAATGTAAACTATATTTGATCAAAGCAGAAAGGAACGTTCGTCCTTGGGGGAACGAGTGTTGATGGAAGTGTGAGTGAGATAATTTCTTATAAACGATTTTGATCATTTCTTTTCACCTTATGCCGAAAATTCATAGCGTGGCGACCTCTATGCAGTACCTCTAATGTTATATGAAAGAATGTTCTTTGTGACTTTTTGTGAAAAAATAATCTGGGCTAGTGTCTTTGAGTCTGTGGCATACATACGAAATATTTCCACACAATACCATCAGTTATCTCATCTGTAATCCCGAATAGTAAATCTGTTATAGCTCTAATTAATCAACATGGATTTCTCCCTTTTGTTTGTGACCCACTAAAATTGCTAACTACAACTAAACTAAAATGAAATTGATGTAAGTGTCTTCTATGCGATGTGATACAAACATACATTTTAATGGAATATCAACGGATCTTTAAACCCAAATTTACATAAAACATAACACATCACAATCATATCAGGTACATACATTGCATATGACAACCATTTCAATTTAATCCCAATTTTAACTTAGGAAAGCCACTAAGGTTCCACAAGTTTGTAAAAAAAATAAATTACACAACGAAACAAGTGGCGGATGATACATTGAAAGGCCGGAAAATTAATTTAAAAAGCCGAAAATAAACAAAGTTAACGATCCCTCATCAGGGTGTTAAGACAAGTTCAATTATACTCGTAATATCCATCAGAAAAGTTGCTAAATTTTTGTTCTACTTTAAATTGAACCGACGTATAGTCCTTTTTCTTAGGGGGCTCGTTGAAATGGTGTCTGGCAAAACCGTAAAGGTTGTAGATGTATAGACCGGTAGATATTGTCGTCAAAACAAGACAGGAATTCAGTTAATATTTGTACAAAAGAGTATGAGGTAATCACATAGCCGTCGGGTTTCTGTCATTTATTGTAAAAATGACCAATATATTTTGTGCAGTGTGCAGTTGATAGTAGTATTCGGCACTCACGAGATGATTTAGATTTTAGAAACTACGTACACAAAAGCTACATATAATTATAACCTCTTCTTTGTTTTATACGGGGAACAATTGTATTGCTACGAAACCATCGATATAATATACTGTAGATAATGAGACACGCAGAATGGAATTTCGGAAATATAGCACACATACAAGTGCAAAAAATACGAATCACAACACAAAACGAAGAGAAATAGTTATTTATCTACCAAGGTAGGTATGAAGGTATTTTTTCGAGGCGAAGCCGAGGTCGACAAGACGTCGTGTGCGAAAAAATACCGGCATACCTACCGTGGTAGATACAACGTTTTTCGCAATTTCGGGCCATAATCACCTTTCCAATGCAAAACATCGCCTACATTTTGTTCCAAAATTCTTGTGTATACAGAAATTCATTTGAACGATCAAGAAGGCTGCATTATAATACACATTTCAATGTGATGTAAAGAGACGCGTTGAATGAAATCGAGTAGTCAATGCTTAGTATATACACTTCAACAATACGTTCAGTATAATTGTGTGACTCTATAGGAGAATGAAGTTTAGAAACTAAGGGTAAAATCTATTACAATTTAGTACTTTTCTTCATCAAAAGTCTGCTGTCACTGAATTATTTTTTCATGAACAAACTTCACTGCAATGACATTTCATGGGAATGAACGACTGTGATGTTGTTACACAAAAAAATAGTACAGTGAGATTGAAGTACTATAAAAAAATGTGGCGCCTCTACAGGCCAACCGACTAGGCGAATAGCCGAATGGCTATAGTCGCTGCTTTGTGTTCAAAAACGTTTTGGTGTCGGCGGTTCGATTTCTGGTCAATGCAAGATTTTTATTTATAAAAATTTAGCCTTCGTTGAAGGTAATAGGTTCTTTAGCGTGCGAAAAAAAAGTTGATATCGCACTGTGTCCAGAAATACAGTGAAATAAATACCTTCAAAACGACATTAAATGGATGCATGGAAAGGTGATGATTATGGACCGGAATTGCGAAAAAGGAAATTGAGAAATGCTGAGCTTCAATTATTTTCAAATATTTGTATGACATTATTTCGCGCGCTTTCTCAAAACATAAGTTACTTTACATATACATCAATGTAATCTTTCTGCATAAAGTTGCTTTGACATTACTTATCTACACTTTATATTATATTTTTTTTTTTTTTTTTTTTTTTTTTTTTTTATTATATCGATGTACGAAACCAATCGCAATGGTCAATTAACTAAGGAATGATTCGCGGATCCAGCATTTCTTCGCTCATCGGGCGATGCTCTCGGTTTAATTTGATTTCGCATTTTGGCGCAATTCTCAACTAGAAAACATTAATCCCATTCTGACACATATATCATGTCGTACCAGTATTCGTGTAATGTATGACAAATTTAAATTTGTGGAACTTCGAAGTAATTAAAAACTTATGGACAAAAGTATTGAATTTATCGAAGTGACGTAAAAAGTCTAAGAGTTTCAAAGCTCGAAATAGTCATACACTGGGCAGGGCTTAGTACTGGCAATTTTAATTCTGTAAGAATTTTTCGGAACTTTTTCAGAACTAAAATTGCCAATTGTCCTGCAACCAGGTCAACCTGAATCTTAGGTCAATTTACAAAAAAAGAACCAGGCCTGACTTGAACCTGCTTTCATCCAAACCACTCATATTTAACCTGATTCATTGGATTGCGTGACCAAAACCAATTATAAACTCAATGCCTAGAGTTCGGTATGAACATTGCACTGAGCTTATGCATAACTTATGAGATAGCAATGAAGGCTATAAATCAAAAATGTGGTTGAAGTGATGTCACTTTTTTCCGTCCCACTTCATTTTGTCATTTTTCTTTCTATCATAAATATATCTCCAGCAATTCGCTAGTAGCTAAGTAAACACGGAACTTTCAAGAAAGTAAAAATTGCCATATGGATTTCGTCCGTATTTGTCCGTATTTGTATTGTGTGTTGATATATCTTTGTGAAATGAACTTGATTTCAATAATGTAAAGTAACTTTAAATAGAAGATACCGAACAAATGACGAGATTATTGAAGAAAAAACGTTTAATCACAGAACAAGGGAACGAAACATTTTCCCATCAATTGTATTTATATACGTGAGTGGGAGGAAATAAAACACGGTTACAATTTTAAGTAGATTTTCAACACCCAGGTTGTCAACATCTTACATTACCCATATTAAATAGGCGGTAAAAGTGTGAAATCGAAATCGAAAGTCTTCATACAACAAAAGACATTGTAGTCATTAAAACAATACTTAAAATACTTAATTGAAATACCGTGTTTGCAGCTCGTTATTTCCCCAAGGCATCGATTCTCCATCCTTTTGATATGTCTGTTCCGATGTTATGTACGTAGCCGCAATAGATGAGGCACGTCGACGGCGAAATGCTGGCGACTTCGACACTTTGATTCGGTCCTAATTGGAAGAGAAATGAATTTATAATTATTATTTTTTTGGGGGAAATTAAATGAAGCTCATTTCGGTTGTTTATTCATACTCAAAAATCGAGTTAATTGAAGTTATTTTGTTCAGGTTGATGTTTACTACTAATGAATAATTTATCCCGAAAATATATCTCTGCTTTGCCATAGCAATACATTATCCATATAATGCTGAATAGAGTTATGCTATATCATATGAAAAGCATGTTTTGTATGAACAAGAGGGTGAGTACATATATGGTATTTATACTACGACTACCTGTGTACATGTTCTACAAGAAACAACATATATTACATCGAAAGAGCTCAGTGTGTAACTAGAACAAACATTCATGCGATGTATTTTATTTGATATATAAGAATATCCTAGCAAAATTGTACGCACCGTTGGTTTGGAGATGCCAATATTGTTTTTGTCGTTTAAGCATTTATTCATAGAAGTCGGCGTTGATGATGATGACGGAGCATTTTGGTGTTCTGAATATTTGGTACATGGAGCGTTAATAGCATTAGAGCAAGTGCTTACGCTCGCTACATATCCTGGCGCTCCAACATCTCCTCCTCTACAGCCGTGTATGCCTTTGTTACGCCGTAATAGGCAACTGTAAGATGTGGCATTATTTGATGAACAAGTACTTGTGGTATCGCTGTCATCACAATTTTCTGTATTGAATGGGACAGGAAAAAAGAGAAAATTTTCATTAGGCAAAATTTAAAATGTGAATCAAGATTGATAGACGATAGAAAAGAAGAAAAAAAATATGGGGAGACGTATTTTGGTACTTCAACATTAGCATCCAGCGCGAAATAGCAAGTAAGTCACAGTTTCTATATCAGCTTTTTATTATATTATATTGGGTTTAGCGGCCGTAACTAATTTGTGAGCGGAAAATGTTCTATGTCACACAGATTGTTAATTGAGATTGATTGTGCACGTATACCTACTTCTTTGCTTTGAAATCTGATTTTTAGACCCGTACGAAGTACTGGGGTCTTATAGGTTTACGCATACGTTTGTAACACGTCGAATTGGACTCCCTGAGTAAGGGGAAACCTATTGTGGTTGTCTAGAGATGCCAAATCCGCGAAAAAAAAAATGTCCGTCTGTCCGTCTGTCTGTCTGCACGATAACTTGAGTAAAACGCATCCGATTTTGAAAATTCTTTTTTTCCCGTTTGGTAATGTCAAAAGACAGGCTAAGTTCGAAGATGAGTGATTTTGGATCGACCCCTCCCGAGCTGTGGCCCAATAAGTGCTTTACGGTTTTTCGAAGATATCTCCGGACATTTAAACGTTAAACTTGTAAGTGATACGTCAAATAAAAGGTATTTACAATACCGATCGACAAAAAAAAAGTTTATGGAAATCGGATGACCGACTCGTGAGTTAGACCCCTTGGTGTGGAACAGGCACAGGGCGGCAAGCAGTTTTTGCTTGTAGGTCGGCCACATTTGAACATATTTCGTCTGTTTTAGCTTTATTAGATAGGTATTGACCTTACCAATCATATCAGGGAATTTTTTTTTTATGAAATTATGTTCTCCGGAGCGTGAGCTAGGTCTCTTGGAGTGAGCTCTTATCTGGCTACTCGGAAGTACAGTGAACGTGGTGTATTTTGACAATATCTCGAGTAAATTTTGACCGAATTTCATGATTTTTTTTTTGTTTGAAAGGTATTAACGAATGTAAAGCGTCGGTACTATTTCCGGTTTCCTAACAAAATGGCTGCCGGCGGCCATATTGGATTTTAGTAAAATAGAAATATCTTGGGAAAAATGATACTTAGAGAGTTTCTGTTAACATGGAAATAATTTGTTATGTGTGTGGGGTTTCAGGGATTCCATATACGGACATCTATATATACCTATATACAGCTATATTGAGCTATATACAGGCATATAGAGCTATATAATAGCATAAATTTATCTGTGAAATGTTTATTTATAGTGAAATATAGTTAAATATAGCGGTATATAGCTGTTTAAATAGGAATTTATGAAATTTGTCTTCGTACGGGGCTGTCTATATTGCCTCCGGCAATTTAGTTGTATATGATAACAAGGCAAAGAGTGGATAATGTAAGTGATTTTAAAGGGAGAATAGTTTTTCAGCAGAGAAGAAAATGAAGTAAGAGAAATGAAGAGTTTCACATTAAAGGCTTTTGATACGAATAGGTGTTTCGTACGGGTCGGCGTTAGCTATGTTTTTTTTTACAAATGTAAGGTTTGCAGGAAAAAGACAGTGGCGACAGATCACAACTCACAACAAGAGTTAGTACAAGTTATTTTCGGTTTATTGTGTTATTAGATTGATAACACCAGGCAACTTTTTTAAACTTTTCTCCGATAGCTATATGACTATGAAGCACTACTTTGTTAGTCCCAATGAACCCTGGATTCCGCTTCAACTTTTTAAACAAAAAAATGTAAAAAAACCGTTATGGAATCGGTACGGTTGTCGGAGTCGGAGCATTAGGTCAATCGGGTGGCAAGAGTTTAAAACACAGACTCGTTGGACTCTCCATCATCTATTTGAGGAAAATGAGTCTTTTCTCATGCATATTGGAACACTTTTTATCAAAAGTTACTGAAATATCCAGAGCTGATTGGGACCAACGGAGGAGAAATATTTTGTTCTCAGAGCATCAAAAACCTGTTGACTCACTTTTTGAATTTAGGATAACTGACGTCATACTACTAGCTTCCAGGTATAGAAAAGAAAAGGGTCTAGAAATCTCTCTAGAACGAGCTTCCGATTGGTGTCATAAACTACTCACGCCCAAAAATGAAACGTTTCCATACAAAAATCCAAAATGCCCGAATTCACAGTATGATTATACGTGATCAGAAGCTTCGAAAAAAATTGCATTGGGCTGCTGCTAGTGCCAACTTTTTGACTTGAGATGCTTTTAATACCCTGAGCTGCTTCCTAATCAAATTTGACTTCATTTTGTCATTGCTACACTACAAGGTCAAATTCCTGTTTATAAATACAAAATTTCCAACTATTTACCAGAGGATTAACTTAATTGCTTTCAAAGTTACAACACCATAGAAGTGTACACCCTTTGGTTTCTACCCAAGAAGTCAACCACGTAAAAATTGTTCAATATAAATGCCATAAACAAGATTATTTGTTATTAAATTTAAAAAAATATATTTCTCCGTCCATCATTTACGTTTGCCACTAAAAGTTATTAACTTTTTTTTTTAATTGGATTAAAACATTGAAACAATGAAAAAAAGTAATGTTCAGACGTTCGTTAACTGTTCAATGACCAACCGAGGGGAAAAAGATGAAAAAAAAATGGATTTCATAAAATAAAAAAAAATTCTCCGAAAAGCCAATGCTATACCTGTGTACCCTGCAAAATCCCTGTGGTTATTATTACATAACGGATAATTACAATACAGATCATTGCATGCTTTTTGAGATGTAATATTGACTGGAAAGCATTGAGGCTAAATAATATAAATTGTCGTTGATTGTCGAATTGATATACTTAATGAACATTGTTCATTGAACAACAATCGTTGGACTGTGCCGTTTTTGTGTGTGAGTTCTTTTATGACGAAATTTATGCTGTATATGATTGCAGTGACCGTAAATAAATTAATGCGGACCAATTAAACAACTTGTACTTCAATCTCCATCTTCAATGTCCATTGACTGTCTTTGAAGATATTGTCACAAACTTTTCAAATTGTCACGAGTACTTAAATATTTTTTTTGAGCTATGAATATTCGCGGAAAACCACTCCAGGGGAGATAGAGTGTCTGACAAAAGCGTACGCTTCATATATTTTTGAAATATTTCGCCATTTAGGCGTACTCCATACTCTGTGAAAGTCTACTATTATCTTCAAATGAAGTTGTCATACTCCGTTGAAAATAAACTGGGTGTAGGCGAGTCATTCTAAAGTGCCCATTCCACTTAAAAAAAGTACGCCGTGAGAGAGCCGTTAGAGCGCCGTGAGAGAGCAAACTGTCAAATAAACAAAGAAAAATAGAAAAAATTCAATTTTGTCTCTCACACGGAGTACTTTTTTTGGTAAGAGGAAACTAAGCATAAAGTGCCCATTCCACTTAAAAAAAGTACGCCGTGAGAGAGCCGTTAGAGCGCCGTGAGAGAGCAAACTGTCAAATAAACAAAGAAAAATTGAAAAAATTCAATTTTGTCTCTCACACGGAGTACTTTTTTTGGTAAGAGGAAACTAAGCATAACACATCTAATTAAAACTAATCGAGACAGAAGAAAAATCACTTAATCAACTAGATTTGCATGGAGCTTTCGAATTTGGACGAATCAGTCGATGAACAAGTGATCTAATCCACGCCATTAGTCGTATAAATTTATACGTCAGAGAGAGCTTTTTTCTCCTTTGTTACGATCTGTCAGTTTTTCTATTTTGCGATTTAGTATGGAATGAAAACTTAAATCGAGATATCTTTGCTGTTTTAAGTGGTTTTTCATATTTTTTTGGACCAAAATGTTTAAAGTGTGTTTGGAATCGATTGACATTAACAAAATAATAAAATAGAAAAAATATTTTCACACAATCTGTTAATGCCAATCGATTCCAAACACACTTTAAAACATTTTGGTCCAAAAAAATATGAAAAACCACTTAAAACAGCAAAGATATCTCAATCCACGCCATTAGTCGTATAAATTTATACGTCAGAGAGAGCTTTTTTCTCCTTTGTTACGATCTGTCAGTTTTTCTATTTTGTGATTTAGTATGGAAATGAAAACTAAAATTGAGATATCTTTGCTGTTTTAAGTAGTTTTTCATATTTTTTTGGACCAAAATGTTTTAAAATGTGCTTGGAATCGATTGGCATTAACATATTGTGTGAAAATATTTTTTCTATTTTATTATTTTGTTAATGCCAATCGATTCCAAACACACTTTAAAACATTTTGGTCCAAAAAAATATGAAAAACCACTTAAAACAGCAAAGATATCTCAATTGTAGTTTTCATTTCCATACTAAATCGCAAAATAGAAAAACTGACAGATCGTAACAAAGGAGAAAAAAGCTCTCTCTGACGTACAAATTTATACGACTAATGGCGTGGATTTTATAACGACAACACTGTCAACTGAAAAATTATTAAATTTCGATTCGACGGATTTTGGTCAAACAAACTGCTAGTGTGTAGCGAACAATATCAGAACCCGGCAACGTAATTCGTTTTTCAATTGGACCAATATCCACCAAGCCCAAGCGATAAGACTTTGGAAAAATGTTATCATTTGCATGTTCTTCACATCACGTTTTCAAAGTCTTATCGCTTGGCAGGTATTGGTCAGATTGAAAAACTAATTACGTTGCCCCCATTGCCGAGTTCCTGAGATTGTTCGCTACACACAGACAGTTGGTCTGACCAAAATCCGTCGACTCGGAATTTAATTGTTTTTCAGTTGACAGTTGTCGTTATACTGGATATACCACGGAAGAGTAAAGTAACCTAGGCAGGAGCACTTGTTTGACTAGGGACCTGAATTATCTAGTAGCCTTATTTATTTTGCGAATTAAATTTTACAACTTATGTCACTGTTCATCTGAGTTCATTTTCATACGGTGTATTAGGTCGCTTATTTGACGGTTCAAAAATGAACCGCTCCTGCCAGGTTTATTTTACTCTGCCGTGGGTATACTCGATATACTGGATGTACTCAAATATACTGGATATACTCGAGTATAAGTCCAAACCGCCGATACTCTTACTGTTAGATTGTGATGCTTATAATGGACTAATAAACCAACTAATTTCTTTTTCACTTAATGATCGTCGAACGATATATGAATCGAGTCGGGATTTGTTTCATAAAAAACAGTAATTCTAAAACAAACTTCGGGAATGACATACTCCAGAAAATCACCTTCAATAATGCTAATTTAAAAAATTACTACTTGCGCTTTTCTATTCTAAATTTGAAGACGTACTTCTTGGTAGCAAAAACTCAAAAAGAAACGTTCTCTACGAAACCACAGCTTCAAAGTTAAAGCTTAAATTGAAAACATTTTTCGAAATAATTCTTTTTGATGCAATTACCATCGGCTTTCATATAACCCTTTGAAATAAAAGAAACAATAGAAATCCAGAAAAGCTTTCAAAAACCATTGAATTAATGTGACGACAATGTTTTTGCAACTACTTGACCGATTTTTCCTCTACGTCGAACTTACGTATATACAATTTCAATTACCTTTCAGAGGAAAATTTGATATTTACATAGATGTCACAAAAAACATTTTTCTAAATTGGATGGGTATACCTGGACATACCCAGAAAAAAAAAGGTTTCTCTCACCCCTAAATGCGAATCCTTAGTATTACAGATAACAATTCAAATAGTAGACTGATTGTACTTCGTTGGAAGTTAATTAATTACTGTTACAGTTCTTAAAGATTTGTATGCGACTGCTATGGAGCTACGTAAAAGATAATTTTATATAAAAAAATTGGAGAATTCGGTCGAGATTGCTTTTAACATCTTTATGTGTTATTTCTGCTGAGAAAAAAAAACGGGATATGAGCGCTGTCTAATCTCGTCCATGAATAACAGGCATTCTTTAACACACTTCCCTCATCATCTAAAATTGACCAAATTATTGAACCGAACTTCTATTTTCTTTCGAAAGACGCGTTCTCCATTTAGAATTACTTTTGAAAAATTGCCTTTTTTCGAAGAAGGCTAAGTGTAGCTACAGTGTGGAAAAGTAAAGAAATCACGTTTGCAACGATCACAATCCAATTCGTGTTATTTATTCCACATGCGATATCCGAATTCCACATTAATATGCATTATACATCGCAGGTGATATTCATAAGTAAATATATTAACACTGGTAATGCATGCGGATTGATGAACGAGAATCAGGTTATGCCTTTTAATTTTTCGCTGCTTCTAAATAATGACTTATTGGGAAGTTCATTCGACGGTTCATAGAGGCAACTGTTATTTTTATTCGGATAATCATAAATTTTCAATGGGTTAAAATGTTAGATTTTAGTTCTTTTTTCTCTGTGCTTACAAGCTCTTGATTAGCAATTAATGTATGAAAGTCTGCAATCTTTTACAAACATGAGTTTGTAACGGGAACCGACGGGTCGTAATACAGTCGACGCTAGGGAAATTTAGACATCAGTTTGCTTCAGCTGGTCCACTCATTCAAACAAAATTGTTATATGTCTTCATACGGTAGAACAGTTACACGCACGCTCAGGGTAGTGGTAAGACTGTATAGTATGAGCAATTTTGTTTGTATCAGAGGAGGACCAGCTGAAAAACAGTAAATTCATGTCTAAATTTCATTGACGTTTCCTGTAAGTAACTGTAATAAGAATTATGCAGTTTGAACCATTTGTCAATAGAATGCGGCTTACGCTGTTAAAGTGATAAGTTTCAGACCATTGATTTGATTGAGAGTAGCGTAAAAACTTTGTGCAAATTTTAAACTCTGAGCGAACTCGAACTCGAACTCGGGTTTGAACTCGCTTCTAGTTGTAGACTCACAACAAAAGACGGATGGAAGTAGAAGCAAAGCTTGTCACCCACATACAGCCGACCAACTTTTATTGTTTATTTAAGTGGATAACTATGCTTCAAATTTCGACCAGCCTCCACATTTATGATCAACTTTCTACACAACATAGAAACTTTGCATTAATGCTTACCACAGCTACTCTCATTTTCATGATCATTTTCCGTTAATTTTCCAAAATGTTTTCGACGTTTTTCATCATCGCTAATATTATGTAATCCGCGGTCGTCGTGTTTTAGGAAATAAGTTTTTTGATTTTGATGAAGGCAACAGTATTTCATATGTTTGCAATAGTCATTACCCGATCGTGGCATACGAAACGAATTCGATCGACCAAAATTCGTGGTATTTGACAAATTTCGACATCCATGGCCACCACGGCTAACGGATGATATGTTCGTTGTGGCAGTTCCGCGAAATTTGCATTTATTGGAACGAGGTATTATCTGATCAGAAAAGAGAAAATTTTATGTCGGGAAGGTGAACTTTTACGGTAAAATGTTTCGAATCGCTGTTACCTTGTCCTCCAATAAATTGGAAAATAGTTCAACATGGTCTTCTTCTTCATTTAACATTGAGAAAAAGTTTTTAAATGTGTCCGGAAAAGTTGCTGGAAATTGTCCTTGACGAGATTCCATGATACGAAAATGTGAACGAACTGGAAGAGAAAATACAATTTTATTTTATTGAATTTATAGAAGTTTTAACATCTATAAGTGGTACACTTGTTATCACTTCACGGTAAAAAAAAAAATTCTAAGTATCTGTGTAAATTCGCAAAGTTTCTTCGGCAATAAACTTAATCTAAATGAGTAATTAAGTTACGTACATAAAAAAAAATTATGCACCCAACCGCCTGTAAGTTTGATGAAAGCACAGACAATAATAATTAAAAGTGGATTGGATAGACGCAACAGTTGTTTATGATTGGATGAGTTCGTTTTTTATCTCTAAACTTTTCTTTTCTTTATTGTTTTTAATTACCAATTAAAGTCGAATAAGAAAATTAGAATAAACCGAACTGTACAGTGGCTAACTGTTAAAAACCGGCCAGTATTTTAAGAATTGTAAATTAACCTATCGACAACTTTAAAAAATATAATTAACTTAAAGTTTCTTAAAGTTGTCGAAAGTCATAGGTAAATATTCTAGCGACACCTTCTCAAACACCAAACACATTCCCTTCAAGTCAAATCCGATTTTTGTATTGAACGTATTGGTGTTTATTTTATTGATCATTAAGCACTACAAAAGAATAGAGCTGAGCTCTTTAAGCTATACTTGACACACACATTTAATTGTTGTTTTCGTTATATATTTAATGTACGAGACTTATACCACACATCTTCACTCTGCCAACGTACATAATCTATCGTTATTGAAGTGGCAGTTAGCAAAATGATGTCGAGACCATAGATATCGGCAAGAAGGTAATGTTGCAAAAGTATCTCATTATTATTCGTGTAATCGATGATTTTCTGAGGAGGAAACTGCTATTTAATGGTCAATCTTCGCATGGGACAAGCAATAAAATCGTTTTCCGCTGTTTTACTTTTTGTAAAAAAGGAAAATAGCGAAAAAACAACGTTATCTTCTCTGCCATTTCAATAGAAAATGCAACTTTGGATTTGTGGAATTAGTTTCGTACATCAAATAAATTACGGAAACAGCAATTAAATGTATGTCAAGTAGAGTGAGTGTGTTGTGCGTTACAACTACTAATAATAAAAACATCAGAACTTTTGTTCAATACAAAAACTGAGCTTGACTTGGAGGGATCTTTTTTAATTTGAAAGGTTGCTTATGCCGCTAACGCCTAGCTAATTTATTCAGAGTTAAGAGTAAAGAATTAAGATTCATTTATAAATTCTTACTGATTGCTGGTTTTTAAAAGTTAGCTACTGTAGCTATTAAAGAATCATAAGAGGCTGTGCTGTCAATGATTATGGTGATGAGAGTAGGTACCAATCTAAAATATATTCTAAACACATCGCCAGACATAATTAAATTTGTAAGAATCCATTTCGAATTCTCTGGTGAGATAGAGCATACAATGTTAAGATGAAAAAGTTTTCTTGTAGCAACTAGTTGATCCAATATAAAGGTTGATTTTATTGCTTATATTATAATCGAGAAAGAGCAAAGAAGTGATGGTATTATAATATTGATCCAGCCGTTCGATTTGAGAGCAACAGACTTCTACCACACCACTCATATCAAAGAGAAGCGAAGAATCTATGCATATTGGATAGCCAGCAACGATGTAAACATATACCAAAAAATATTGGATTGTTTGCATAAAAGTATGCTTCGAAACATAAATATAAAGAAAGAAAAAATCAATCAGAAACTTATTTAAATCCTTTGCGGATAACGGATAATAACTATATTAGGAAGCTTATGAAGTGCGAAGAAAGGTCGAAAAGAAGAAACCGATCATCGAACCAGTCCAATTTCAAGATCCGAAATTTACCCGATTAAATTATTGTTTTCAAGATATTAGATCTTATTGACGTTTTCACCAGCTGTCAGCAAATTTTCTTTAGCTGAATATGGCGATGCTGTAGTTTTCAGGGTACATCTTCACGAAAAAATTGTATTCAGCTATGAGAGCAATGATGGTGCTTTTGTAGTTTTCAGGGTATTATATTATAAGTCGACGTAAAACTCATGATTTGAAAGTCGGCTCTCCTTTCTTTTAATTGTAATTTCTAAGTTTTACGTCATCAAATTAAATCGCAATCTCCCTAACATTTTCTCAACTATCTCTCAATATTCAAATAAATTTTAACTTATTGCTGCATCCTAAGTCTAGATCGGAAACTGTTAAAGTACAATGGAGGTGGGACTTCTGAAAAAAAGGAAAGGAAAGAAATGCCTGCGGTGCCTTTTGTATTCCTCGTATCAGAAGTTCACCAACGATCTGTGTAACCGAAATACTTTAAACTTTTCGAATTTGGTTCTTATACTAGAGTGTGGCACGATGCAGACAATAACGATATATTCGTCTTAAATTAACCGCAAGTGGATTCTGGTGCTGTGTGCTTGCAATGAGATAAAGAAAATTGTGTTTTTTTACAGATAAAAACATTTTTATTTAATTATTGATATTTCTGAGAGGGTAGTGTAGGGTAGAGGAAAACTTTGAAACGTTTCCAATCCACGCCATTCGTCGTATAAATTTATAAGTCAGAGAGAGCTTTTTTCTCCTTTGTTACGATCTGTCTGTTTTTCTATTTTGCGATTTAGTATGGAAATGAAAACTAAAATTGAGATATCTTTGCTGTTTTAAGTGGTTTTTCATATTTTTGTGGACCAAAATGTTTTAAAATGTGTTTGGAATCGATTGGCATCTATAGTTACAAAAGGAACATAGAGTCTACTTTATAAGGCCCGTCATTGGGAAATGACAGGACAGTTTACCAAAAATGTATGGAAAATTTTATCACAAAAATTCACCGAAAAAATTCAAAGTAACTCACCTCTTTTGCCACAGTTGTGTCGAAATATTTACTGTGTTTTTGTCGCGACAAACCAAAAAAATTTTTTTTTTTTTGCATCGAGTAAAAAGTGTTTAGTGTTCAAATATGCCTTGGCGACCTAAAGAGACTATGCCCGAATACAATGGAAAGCATAAGAGGTGAGTTTCATTGAATTTTTCCGGTGAATTTTTGTGATAAAATTTTCCATTCATTTTCGGGAAACTGTCCTGTCATTTCCCAATGACGGGCCTTATAATAAAGAAAATAATCTTAAAGTGATTAGACAGGTAATAAGAATCTTGCACTGTAATCTGAGAGCAAAAGAATGACGGATCTAACAAAATTCCTAAAAATCCGTGATTGAAGCTAATGTCATATCTAAAGCTCTTTCTTGGACTATTATGATTTTTTACATTACGATTGTCTGAGTTGAATACCGTTTTGTAACCATTCGCTAAAGATAATGGGCATAATTCACAATATAATCCCGAATACATGTCATAACCTTCAAACCCTGAAAATATAAACAAACTTAATCGATCCAAATTAGACTATGTTCGTGTTAATAATCATCACTAATACTTTCATTTTCGACTGTCTAAAGACCTGTTTAAGATTCAATTTTTACTCGGGAACGCGTTTACAACCCTATAGCTAAAATTTTTTTACAATTTGTATGTATCCTTTATGTATTCACAGGCAAGATGCCCTTGGGTTTTTTCACATGTATAATGAACGTGCGTATAGAGTTTCAACATAAGGGAATTGAAAAAAAAAATGAATTCGATCTTACAGTTATAACACGTATTATACGTCAAAATCTTACACGAATTTCACACATTACTAATTAATTAAAACCAATTTATTTAAGGAAAATTCTCTGTTTTAGATAATTCTGCGTTTATACGCTCATCATAAGCCTGAAAGCTTTATCTATTCTGACTTTTTCGCCCTTCACAAAGTCGAACTACATGCTGAGTTGTTGAATTTGTCGAATAATATTATATAATGATATCGTCGAACTTGTGGTAACGTTTAACAAATTTTCAGAGTTTATTTGATTAAAATGTTTCTGGGAATATTGCTGTCGAAGAGAGTCTAAATTTAACATTGAAATGTTGCCATAATTTGAAAATTTATGATGGCGAGATTGGATGTTAATCAATTGTTTGCTTTGTTTTCGTTTATCTCGTTTTCCGTGTGAATGCATGCAACATTTTCAGGATGTCTGTTATCGATCTTGTCTACGCATAAAGGAGAAATATGGTACGCAATGTTGGGAGAAGAGACTGACGTCTTGAAATAGAATGGTACTCAGCTTTAACTTTCGTCAGGTTGAAATAAGGAAGAAATCATTGCACTGCTCCTAGCATTACCTTCGCACTTTATTTCGTTGTGTGAGATAAAACATCCAAGACAAAACTGAAAACTGATTTAATACATTTAGATCTGACTTGAAGTGACCTGAAACCTGTAATATAGTAGTATCTTTCAGGTCCGGTTTCATATTTTTCCCAGATTTGTATGAAAATTTCTAAAAAATTTCAGGTCAGCCTGAAACCTCACCTGATAGGTTTCAAAAATTCAGGTCATAGCCTTATAATTCCGTTCGACCTTTTCCGAGCCTTAGCTTTAAGCATAACACCAATTCAATTTTATCTTTACCACTGAATGTGGGGAGAGTTTAAATTGGATAGTTGGATACCAGGGGCTATTTTTGAGTGTTCGATACTGCGAATGACATTAAACCAACTCTATGAGAATCTTACAGAATGTTTTAGAATCTTACTTAAAGAATCTCGAAACTAAGAATTATTAGATTCAAATTTCCCACTTTTATTAAGAATACATTTTCGATAAAAATCATATGTACGGTCCAGATCATCAAAGACCAATGTCGTAAATTTCTTTGTCCATGCAACACGCCAGCCAAATGCTTTGATCGAAACTCAAAATATTCGACAATACAGTGAGTTAAGGACTGTATGCCTCTCAACCTAAAATCATTCAAAATACGCCTAATAATTTATATTGTAAGAGCATGATTCGACCCTCCATCCTAATCTAATTAAATCGAGTCTCTACGTCAATATCCGTCCCAATTTGCAACGCTTTACAAAATGCTGTTATGACGGAAATTTTTCCTCCCTCCAGTGTGATAGCAAATGATGATTCCCATATGGCGGGCCCCATATAGCATAAAACTGCATTTCAATATAACCTTTTAAACCGATAAATTTCTTCAACCACACCGACATTTATACTAAACAAAGAAACGTTTCTTTTGATTTTTCCTCTCGACTTTTTTACGTTTTGTTATATATTCAATTTAGTTCCTTTCATGTTTCTTCTTCTTGTGTACGGGAGGGTTTGCATACAACACAGGAATATAAAAAAGACTTTGCCGAGAAAAATCACAGACAAACATATAACAATAATAAAAAATCGATAAATGTTACTGAGGTAAGGTGAAAACCGCTCTGGTATTTGTAAATACTTGTCTCTTGAGGGACTTTTTCTTGTTTGTCATCTATCAACTTTTACAGTGTTGTTGTTGGTATATTGATTTTTTTTTGTGTATGAGAGCTAAAATCATAAATTCTTTATGCTTAAATATCATCAAAAAACATGACATACGGGATAGGGATATCTTACATTAAATTATTTTAAGCAGACACGTAGTTTCATTGGGGACCATCACACTCATTGGGCCCTCTGGTATATCTTATTTTTCCCAAAGGGAACCAACGTTAGTTTTGAAGATTGACTCACTGTTGCACTTTTATTAAGCGTAAGTTAAGCTTTTATTAAGCGTAAGTTAAGCTTTTATTAAGCTTAATGGCGCTTTTATTAAGCTTAAGTTACGTTTTTATCAGGTCTAAAGAAAGAATGACTTAATTATTTGCCATAATTGTTTAAGGAAAATTAAGTTAATCGAAACAAGAAGATAAAGATAAGACATAAGAATCCTCGGAACTACGACCACCATAACTTTCCGATGAAAATCAGTAATCGTGTAAAATGATTTGAAGTACAAACTCATAATAAATTGTTATAACCTCTGTATAATTACTTTTACGCAATCGACAAACATCAGAATTGAGCCGTCAAGCATCCTCGTTGCGGAACTGATTTTATAATTCACCCTATCTACAGATGAATCAATCAACAAAATTGTAGGGAGTAACCGAACAAATAAGCTTTGGTGTAAGTAAAATTGGAAATGATTGGGACTAATGAACCTTGTGCTGTTCGGAACTTTTATCAAACATATTTTATTTAAAAAAAAATACTTCATATGAATTCTGAAAACGCAACTAGAATTCCTTACGATCCAACGTATAAGCGTGTGGCTGGTCGATGATCCATCATTATATCTACGCAATAAATTTTCTCAATATATTAGCCCCTTTGAATTTCCCGCTGGCAATGCCATGAAGATGAAGGTCTGATCGAATATCCTTACAATTTGGTTTTTTATGTTTCTCGTTCCGCTCCAGTTGCTTGTATGGCACAATTTCTGTTCTTTTAATATAGACGATTATCGGATTCGTTCGAGGATGCTCCAAGACTATCATGAACGATTGAAATCTATATGAACCGTTTTTAACAATCACTTCTTATTCAATTGAAAGAATTTTCCCATTTTTTCCCATATGCGCTTTTTGAATTGATATTTAGCGGAAAACGACGCTAGACAAGATCAACAATATCAAGTTTTCCACTCAATCAATCAATAACATCGTCAGGCAAATCGCATCGATATAAAAAGTTAACCTTAAGATTTGATTTCTCCCATAATTCAATATTCGTGCAACTAGACATCAGTACAATAAATTTCTGGAAACATGAAACCTACAAGGTAAATGTAGGTAATTTCTACTTCCTCTATATTTATTTCCTATGCGACATCAGATCAGTGTCACCGGCAAGATTTTGCTTATATTCAGACATGTGTGTGTGTGTGTGTGTGTGTGGGCGAACAGAATTCGAGAAGGGAACGGGTTTGGTTTGATCAAGTCCTAACCAGAATCGAACCTGAGCCACTTCGTTGTTCTGCCGTGTCAAGCCAAAGCATCGTATTTGTGTCCTTGCCTTTTAAGATGTTTGGATAGCTTTAAGCTCCTTTCGTATTCCACCGAAATATTTCACTTTTCCAATGGAATCGAAAAAAGGTTACAGCTTTCGAAAGCTCTCCATAGCACAAAATCAATTCGATACAGTGTTTTGGCTAAACACGCATTGTAACAGCTTGTATTTTAAGTCGTCTGTAGTGATATAATAGTTATTTTCCTAACACATAAGTTAGCATAAGTTAGGAACAACGTTGGAAATAAGCGACGAAGTCGGGATATTTCAACACTAGTTAGGGAAAGTCTTGTATAAAGTCCATTGTAGGCCTGAATGAAATAGCCGGCAAATTCAAAGAGTTAATTGAAAAATGAATTCGAAACGCATTTCTATTCAACTCGCTGATTTTATAATTACAAATATATATACAACTTGTCGAAGGTCGATGCTATTTGCCGATAAACTTTTCCTCGTAAACAAATGTTTGTTTAACGACACATTTCACTAAAATGTTATCCCAAATGCAAATGCCTTTTACGAAACAAATTCATCATTTAATATGAAATTCAATTTGTTTTCCCTTTAGTTTACGATTTTCTCAACTTCAAATGAGATTTTCCACTGACTAACAGTATAAACAGTCGTATTTCCGTAATTTTGGTTCTGATTCTATACAACCATTCGGGGGTTTGACTGTATATAACGGGAAAGTGTATATTACAGGCAAATAATAGATTGCGGATTTTGTTTCTGTATTTTCCGTGTCCAAGTGGGTACCCACACCACACGCCACCGACAGAGGATGTAGATTTGTATTTTTACAAATGCATTCTGTAATATGGAAAACTGAATCTGTCGGTGGTGAAACCTACGATTTATTACACAAATGTAACAAGCTCTCCATAAATTTGACTTTAATTCTAGAGATAAAATTTATAAGAATTTTAGGACTGTTATTGCACAACCACATAGACCACCTCTGAAAAAAAAATCTGTTGAAGACTGCCGCAGATGACAATTCATCTTTCACTTTCTATAAATAATAAAAAAGTGTATGAACCCTCTTCCCAGTAAAAAATGAAATTTTGTAAAATAAAATGTTTTAAGACTTTCATGATAACATATAATCAGGCTTAATAACATACACTCGTACACGACTATGTATCATAGGAGCTAAAAAAAACTTGACTTTATCTACGGTTAATTTAAGACAATTTTGCCTTAAATCAATCGTCCACGTCGTAAATCAGTTGACCACAATTTACTCAACGTTGAAATGTTTATTTTCAATTAAAACTTTTCATCGTTATTATGCAGGCACTGGTCAATCGTTAATTTATTATTCAAATAACGGTGTGAACAAGGATTGATCCGATTTTCACCATAGCCACAACACAGAATCAGTGCAGTGAATCACCCTTCACCATATTTTTTTAAACATCTGAATATATGCATGAAAGGTCAGTATTTCGCTCGAAATATTTTTCCCATGTTTTTCTCTGTAATTTTGATCAAAATATGCAAATAGATTTATGAATTCTTGCTATAATCCCAAGCTTATGTTGATGCAGACATAGATGTGTGATATAATCCGAATTGTAAGTTTCTACATATAAATCTTCTCGGGTGTTAACAAACACAGTACACAGGCACAGTGTTCTAAAAAAAAAACGAAATTGAATTATGGCTTTGATATGAAAATTAAATCATAAGACCCGCACGGAGCACAGGAGGTAATTGGTTCGCAACAGTTTCAAATCATAACTAGATGGTGTTGGTGGAGATCTCACGATATCATAACGAAATTTCGTATACGACATTTGTGCTGCATCTGTGCTATCGTTTCAGAAATGGTAAAAAACACCAACGCAAAAACCATTCGTACTACTACAGTAAGCGTAATTATGTTATCGACAACAATAAGAGAAATAAGCAATGACCTGGGGTTACATTAGGTCTAATGTAGTGAAATGAATGTTACAACAAACGAAGAAAAATATGTTGTACCAAACACTGAGCGATACTTTGAACAATAGAAGTAACAGATTCAATGATTTAATCATTATGATTATACAGCGGCGCGTTTCTTTTTTAAAGGGTGTAAACTGAATCGTTATTTCTTTATTTAAGTGTGAATTTCGCAATAATGACTAGACGCCTTTTCGTCTCATTTCGTAAACGGATGAATTCTCTAGAATTGAACTGAACGCTCCGATAAATATGATGAATGTAATATCGAGCATTGGTTATTTTGGAAGAGATGACAAAAGAACAACATGCAACAATGGCATCATGTACGTATATGACTCGAAAAATTGCACGATATAAAACGGAAACCAGTGGTATCGGAGGACATAGGCAAGTGTAATCGTAAAAAGAAGAAGGAGAAGAAGTATATTGGGAACCAACTGTGCTCGGACGCATTGTCACTGTTCACAATTCTGCCAAAAATTAATTATCGACCAAAATGTAAGGAGTCATCGGCAATGTTAAGCTTGGGAATTTATCAGCATTTCAGTGACGAGCTTCCAAAAAACAAAACAACGGATGATGGAATAGTTACACTGAGCTACGCTTCGCGTATAAAATATTTCCGTAAAACATTTGTATTAACGTTTCACAGACTCACAGTTTTACTGTCGGATCTTTTACTTCAATTGATCTAAGTATTTTCAACAGATCTGAAATCTTTTACCTAATTTTTTTTTAAAACTTTTTTTTCACTATATCTAAAAAGCCGAGGGGTAATCACTGATTTACTAGCTCAGTAAATCACGGTAAATCACGGTAAATCACAGTAAATCAAGTAAATCAAAAATGAAGTTTCTACTAAATTTGAATCTATTTACTTCAATTTGTATTAGTTCATGAAATTTATCCTATATGTTTACGGCCACGATACTTCGAAATGTAATCCAGTGACAATTAAAAAATTTTCAAAAATTTTTCAAAATTTTTTGTGATTTACCGTGATTTACTTGATTTACTGATTTACTAGTGATTACCCCCTTGTAAAAAGCCGTATTACTGGGAGCTTGTCGTTCATTCCTCTGGTCGATCATCTGTAATCAATAGCAGATGATAGCCGTCCGTAACTACTTAATACTCACAAATTTTTACAAGGATATAACATACAATATTTACGATTTTCGCCGAGATAATTGGGGTCATGACATGCATACATTGAAAAAATGAAACCCATCACAGTTTCTCGCAAAATTCGTGGCATCAACATTTTCGCATCGATTCACATCCCATAAATTTTCCGCGAAACAGAAATTGTGAGAATTTAACTGATATGGGACCGTAAATAAAACTTTCTTGAGCCGACTTGAGTCGAACAAAACAAAGTGTTTTCGTCGAGCCCCTTTCCACTGAAGGACTGAAGATTTGTCGTTGTGTTCACGAAACATGTTTCAATTTAATGCATAAGTGATTTATGTTCGGATCGAATATAAATGCTCAAATTATTATGAGCAGACAGTCCAGATATTCAGACATTTTATTGGCAAAAAGGCATAAATATTTTCCGATAGAAAATCAACCGTTTATCGTAAACGAAACATTGACAGTATAGCGATGGAAAAAGAAGTGTGAAAACTACCATTTACGAAAAGAAAAAGAGAGAGAGAGAGTCTCATCGCCGTCAAACGAATTACACGACCTATACCGTCATAACTCAGACAGTCACTAACTGGAATAAATTACGAGATCCATTTCGATTTGCAATGTTGTGGCGGTATATTTTTCTTTTGCCTTTTTTTCTTCTTTCTACTCACACTGTGGAGCTATTATATGTGCTGTGCCGCCAGCGAAATAAATAGGGACGATTATCAACCATATTACATAGATCTTTTTCACCACCGCCTATCAATATTCAAGTAACATCCAGGCAAGAAACGAGAAATGTATCTCTTTCTTATTTTAGGATTCAAGAATGATAATGTACACATTTATATTAAATACGCAACATTAGGATGTGCATAATAGATGACTCCACATCATGTTTGATAGAGTAGTTATGTATACACCACACTACTTGTTGATAGACATTAATTACTTTTGAATGTATCCCATCCTATTAGTATGTGCTTTTATGTCTTGAATTCAATTTTGGAATAACTAACGCACCTGAATACAAATTAAAGTTAAGTGTTCTCATTCATTATGCATGCTCGTTAAGGGACGTGTATAAATATATACGCAACATGATGGTTTGGAACGAAGACGTAGAACAGAATCCAATCTTAATAAATCACAATGTATATAGTCCATTTACAAGGCAATATTAAACTGCCTCTTCAACAAGTTAACATAAATTACAGACGTTTCAAATTTACTTGTTGCTGTTAATTCCCCGTTGGACTCTTATACCAATGATTTTTGTGATGAATGCTTTGAATTTTAGATTGTTATGTTCCATAAAACAAAAGTTTATATCTAATTGGCTTTTCATTAAAATTACGGCAGCCAGTTCGACGCTAATAAAAAAAAGGTTTTCGGTACACCTACTTCTTGAGGATAATTGCAGTGTTTTTGCGTCTGTCTTTATGTTATACCTTCTCATGCGATATAGCAATAGTCATATAGCGAAATTTTCGATCTTCGCTCTATGGAAAGAAGTCATTTTGCAAGACAGCCTTAAGTAAACATTCTGTCAACATGTCTTGTCAAATTGTACATTTCAGTATGAAGATTTTTAATGTTCGAATTATGCTGAAGCAAATGGCGCGGAAACAGAAATTGTCGTCTAAATCACAAGGTTACAGACACAAGGGAAGATACGGCTGTGAGTGTCGAAAGAAAAGGAGATAAGGCATTCAACCACTGTTTCGATTTGAGAGAGAATTAAATACGTCTCCCGGTGTTTTGTATCAATATGCAGTTCAAAAAAACCATTTCTCATCTGGACTACTAGCTCTATCGAACACTATACTGATTTTCACATGAAGAAAAAGTTAAGTGAATCATAGTTGAAATGTAATTCAAGTCATCACTAAACTTCCCAACTCACCACTGACTGAAAGTTCCACGGGTGTGTGGCTCTTGAAGGTTTGAAAAAGCTTTCATAGGTTCTTGTATGTACAAACTCCTTGCTGTCGAAAGAAAAGCATCATCGGATGTACTAAGGACTGGCCAAAGCCTGGGATGTTTTTATCTCGAAGTGCTACGTGCTACGTGGGCACTGCGTTCAAAAATGATGTCACAAGTACATTAAAACTGCTTTAAGCCAATGTATTATGTGATTTTTGTAAAATTAACGTTGTAAGGTTCGCGTGCGCATTATGTGTTCACTAAGTCGAAAAATTAATTAAGAATTTGCAGTGTTTACTTCACTATATTCAACAGACAATGTTGATACTCCAATACACTGAACGGACCTCTCCTATCCCCTCCAATTTTCCTTCAAAATTTCATTGACAGACAGGAGTCTTTAAAATAAAAATGAAATGTTGCCCTTTTTCAGCACACTCGCTACCTTACTGAAATTCTATGTTTATCTTCTATTTATCGTAGGTCAACCAAATAACTGCTAAATGACAAACACACAAGGAACTGACCCTCAATTGGCGTACAATCGTCGGACTACAATACACGTACTCGGTGACATTCAGCAGATCTCTTTACAAAATTTTGTGATTTTATTGCTATACATCTATTGCCTTGATTTATTTGTGAGATTTTCGTATTGTACGATTTCGTGTTATTTTTTTATTTATTTATTTTATATTCCACTCTTTCCTCGAAATCTTGAATTTCGCTTTCTCTTCTATTATTCTTTTAAGTATTTTTATGTTTCTTTGATTACACGATGTGATATTTATCCTCAATTGTGTAACTTCAGTACGTGTGGGATGTATTAGCGAACAGATATCAATGATTCAGTGTGTATGTTCATTGTTCACTCACAAGGCAGGACGCTGGAAATTTTTTGGTAAAGTTACGTGTAGAAGCAATTTATATGTTACTTGCAGCAGGCTGGAGCTGAAAAACCAACTAATGTATTAATCGTATTAATACTTCTAATTGACAGTCGGTAGAGACCCCTTCAGTATTAAATAGCTTAGAGTTAATATCCTAAACTGGAGAATGCGAAGTTCCGATGATTCATTTCAATTTATTTAGCAAGGATAGCAATTTGAATTTATTCTTCTTAAAACGTAGAAAATCTTCTACATCCAACTTTTTCTGTCAGGAAAATTTCCCAGTTTTTAATAAGAAGTCGTTAACGAACTTGCCATCGAAAGATGGTTGATTCCCATCTCGGAACATACAATACATAACGGTGCAAAACTTTAGGTTGGACACGTCCTAAGGAAATGTACATTGTACATCAGTCAGAGGTGCCAGACGAGAAGAACAGATTGGGTCGATCTCTTCTGTGGAGATAATCGTTGAGTTTACAGTGGTTCGTAATCGCACCAATTACTCGCCTTAATTGCGGTCTCGTAAATTTTAGGAGTGTATGACTACAGGATTTCGACACAAATCATTGGAAGGGTTTCGTATGCATTCTTTTTGGTTGGCCATCCATAGTTGTTGACTAGGTGACTTAGGTAGCATTAACTGTTCTACTTTCTACCAGCTACAGATAATCATTTTTTGTCAGTGTTTATAAGTCATAAATCTTGTACTTTAAGTCATAATCACTGAAGAAGAACATACATAAACAATAAAATGAACAATAAAATTTAAAATAAAACTTCTCTTTATTTCGAAGCTCCTTGCTTAACTTTACTTTATTTTGAGATCCTCTTTTCCGCTACGAAAATAAATGATAAAAATCAGCATTTATACGAGCTTCAACGTATACGATACACCATTAAAACGGTGTAGAGTTTTGTTGAGAATAAATATTAAATCAATTTGTTTTGAAAAGCGAAGATGTTTAACTGAATCTAACGAATGCATTAAGCATATCGTGTCTCTAATATTTCAACGGTATAAGTACGTATTTGAACAAAGAAATGAAATATCTAAAAAGAAGTGTGAACCAAAACAATTTCTCGGTTGATTAAGATTTAATTTTGTTTTCTTTGGTTTTCGTTATATAAAAAAGAAAAACTTTGAACAGTCTGATTTCTATAAAAGAATCTGAAAACTTTGAAATAAATTTACTTACCGTAAATGTGTCTAACAATAATCATTGAACTGCAATTTTGATTTAAAAATGTATTTTAACTTTCGTTTCTTTATCATTGGCATCATGCTGTTTACGTTAAATTGTGCAGGTATGGAAATCTTTTGAGCAATTAAATTGAAAACCAAGTTTTGTGTTCTACTATAAGTTGAATATCAAAGTATATCTTTGAATCAGACAAAAATTATTTTATTTAACCGATTGATTCAATACAACCGTTTCATTGGTGTAATTTTCGAACGCTACGTTGAGGAAACTTGGGTTTGAAATATTATTTTCTAGCGTCAAGTTTTAAGATTGTTAAGTGCAAAAGTTTTAAGAAAATCGATGGTGAGACAATAATTATATTTTCAGCGCAACAACAGTCACGAACGTCAAAAACGACCGGACCGCTATTTACCATCATCAAAACCGATAAAAACGCAAACTTTAAGTGGCTCGTCAGGCACTACGTGGGGAAAAAATATCAATAAGGAAATTCGGAAATTACTAAAATTACGAAAAGTCGAAAAGTTTAGAAAGGAAAAAGTTTGCTAATAAAAAACGTTGATAAAAATGTTGGACGTTTTTCCCATAAAGTTTCACAGGAAATGTATTCTACTTAATATACATCGACGATGTGCACCGACGGAGACAACGCACGCACTACCGAAAAAAAGCTAGCCTCCGTCTGCCGTTTGGATATAATAGAAAATATTCGGTGAATTATAGTGCTGAGATGAGAGTCTTGTTAACCCGTTAACCTGTTATGGGATATGTGGTCTTATAAAATGAATGTTAACGAAAAGTGAAGTAAAAGATTTCAAATCAATCTGTTGAAAATTCTTAGATCAAATGATACGAAGTAATAGATAGTAAAAGTGGTGATATGCTTGCTGCCGCCGATGGAAGTTTGATGTACTTATGTCAGAAATGAGCGTTCAAAACAAAATCTGAAACGGGGCGTAACAGTGAAAAATTACAGTACAGCGTATAATAGCAAAAGTTTAAGATGGATTTTTTTCGAAAGTGGACCAGGCTCCGTCGGAGCTATTTTTTGGCGACAAATTTGTTTACATGTCCAGATAACCCTTGGCCCAATAGTCTAAACCGCAGTCGTTTAATTTTAATATTCTTTTATTGGCTGGGGAACTTCCACCAAAAGTCGAAAATTGGTGTATTTTGTACGTGATTTACTGCTCATTGCGCAAGCGCAGATATCTTCCATGTCCTGTAACATTGTTCGAAAATAACAAAAAAAAATTTTCAATCAAGGGTCGGAAATTTTGATGAGCTTCAAGAGGTGATACTTATATCGTACTGGCGAATATTTATCTTTCGATCAGTGGACGCAGACATCAAAAACAGCATAATTCGAGTATTTTTCTAAAATTAATATTTTGTTTTTGTGTACCCTACAGTAACGCCATTCACTTTGTTCCTAAAAAGTTGTCACTACTACGGCAATTGGGGTATCATTGTGAAGCTAGGTTAAGTCTGTATCAGGTCATCCACTGATCTAAAAATAAACATTCGCCAGGTGCGAGATATCACCTTTTGAAGCTCATCAAAATTTCCGTCCTTTGACTGAAATATTTTTAGCCCCGTACGAAGTACTGGGGGCTTATAAGATTAATATGCCGTTTGTAACACGTCGAATTGGAAGCAGAGAGTAAGGGCAAAGCTTTTGGTTATGTTCATAGATGACGAATCCGCAATAAAAAAAATGTCCGTCCGTCCGTCCGTCCGTCCGTCCGTCCGTGACCCCTCTAGCTTGAGCAAATCACAACCTTTTTTCAAAATTCTTTTTTTCCCCGATTGGTATCGACAAAAGTAAGGTCAAGTTCGAAAATGGGCATGGTAGGGTCGGCCCTTCCAGAGCTAGGGCCCTATAGGTGTTTTTCAGTCTTTCGACGATATCTACCGAAATACGCACGTAATAGCTGCTTGTGATATATCAAATGAAAGGTATTGACGAGTAGAACAAAGTTGCTGAACATTGTTTTTGTGTAGGACGCGAGCTTGTTGGGAGGGCTCAAAGGTCGTTACTCGGCCCTAAGTGTTTTTTCCACATAAATCGAGTAAATCTCATCCGATTTTGCCAGATTTAGTTTTTTATGGAAGGTAATTGAATACCGAAAAGAACGTGGCGAAAAAAGTTTAAAATTTGGGCCCTTGGACTAAGGCCGCTACTCGGCCCTAAGTGTTTTTTGCACATAAATCGAGTAAATCTCATCCGATTTTGCTAGATTTAGTTTTTTATGGAAGGTAATTGAATACCGAAAAGAACGTGGCGAAAAATTTTTCAAATTTGGGCCCTTGGACTAAGGCCGCTACTCGGCCCTAAGTGTTTTTTGCACATAAATCGAGTAAATCTCATCCGATTTTGCTAGTTTTTGTTTCATTTGAGAGATAATTGAATGCCGAATAGAATGATGGCAAAAAAAGTTTCAAATTTGCGCCCTTGGACTAAGGCCGCTACTCGGCCCTAAGTGCTTTTTGCACATAAATCGAGTAAATCTCAACCGATTTTGCTAGTTTTTGTTTTATTTGAGAGGGAATTGAATACCCAATGGAAAGTTGGCAAAAAAATTTGGGTTTATAAAATAATGTCGTAAATTGTTGGTTTTATTTGAGAGGTACTTCGTACGGGCTTTCGTAATTGCGCTATGCGCAATTTTAAAAATGAACACTTTCAGTAAATTTGACCATGCCCAACTTGACTTGCATTTTGGTAACAGACGCATTAGAGGGTTGTAGACGTATTAGGGTTCCGGGCGTATTACGGCTACGGACGTATTATGGTTACGGACGAAATAGGATTACGGATCGTACGGGGCTAAGTCGTAGCAAACGCTCCGACTGTTCTGATGCCTTGTTTGCACATAAATCGAGTAAATCTCATACGATTTTGCTAGATTTTGTTTTATTTGAGAGATAATTGAATACCGAATAGAATGATGGCAAAAAATGTTTCAAATTTGGGCCCTTGGACTAAGGCCGCTACTCGGCCCTAAGTGTTTTTTGCACATAAATCGAGTAAATCTCATCCGATTTTCCTAGATTTTGTTTCATTTGAGAGATAGTTGAATGCCGAATAGAATGATGGCAAAAAAAGTTTCAAATTTGGGCCCTTGGACTAAGGCCGCTACTCGGCCCTAAGTGTTTTTTGCACATAAATCGAGTAAATCTCATCCGATTTTGCTAGATTTAGTTTTTTATGGAAGGTAATTGAATACCGAAAAGAACGTGACGAAAAAAGTTTAAAATTTGGGCCCTTGGACTAAGGCCGCTACTCGGCCCTAAGTGTTTTTTGCACATAAATCGAGTAAATCTCATCCGATTTTGCTAGATTTAGTTTTTTATGGAAGGTAATTGAATACCGAAAAGAACGTGGCGAAAAATTTTTCAAATTTGGGCCCTTGGACTAAGGCCGCTACTCGGCCCTAAGTGTTTTTTGCACATAAATCGAGTAAATCTCATCCGATTTTGCTAGTTTTTGTTTCATTTGAGAGATAATTGAATGCCGAATAGAATGATGGCAAAAAAAGTTTCAAATTTGCGCCCTTGGACTAAGGCCGCTACTCGGCCCTAAGTGCTTTTTGCACATAAATCGAGTAAATCTCAACCGATTTTGCTAGTTTTTGTTTTATTTGAGAGGTAATTGAATACCCAATGGAAAGTTGGCAAAAAAAGTTGGTTTATAAAATAATGTCGTAAATTGTTGGTTTTATTTGAAAGGTACTTCGTACGGGCTTTCGTAATTGCGCTATGCGCAATTTAAAAAATGAACACTTTCAGTAAATTTGACCATGTCCAACTTGACTTGCATTTTGGTAACAGACGCATTAGAGGGTTGTAGACGTATTAGGGTTCCGGGCGTATTACGGCTACGGACGTATTATGGTTACGGCCGAAATAGTATTACGGGTCGTACGGGGCTAAGTCGCAGCAAACGCTCCGACTGTTCTGATGCCTTGTTTTTTGTTATTTTCGAATAATGGTACATGACATGGAAGATATATGTGCTTGCCCCATATTTACTGGACAATACCTATCCAATGAACCCCCACACATGTATGTCCATAGCCTGTAGCGGCAGTAAATTACATACAAAAAACACCAATTTTCGACTTTTGGTGGAAGTTCCCCAGCCAGTGAAAGAATATTAAAATTAAACGACTGCGGTTTTAGACTATCTGGCTATCTGGGAATGCAAACAAAGTGTCGCCAAAAAATAGCTCCGACGGAGCCTGGTCCACTTTCAAAAAAATCCCTCTAAGTCAAAGAAAAGAAAAAGGGCATCAACTGGCCATACTAGGAATTTGGCATCTTTATATAAAAAAGAGTCTTTTTCCAATTTTACGGACAATTTGCCGATTTCCCCGAAGGGCCTCTTGGTAGCCGGTTTGGCACTGATCAATTTATTTAATAGACAACACTGACAACAGTCTTACAGTACAGCATTACAATAGAAAACTTTGATCATAGAAGACGAGTAGCGATGAACGAATTTTTCGACCATACTTTGTGTTTATCAATACGTAGAAACAAAAATGCTTAGGATTCTGCCTGAGTTATATTGAATTGCTGCATAACTCAGCCAGAATCCTGAGCTTTTTTTTGTAGTGGTAACATAGATCAGCACTCAAAGTTCATACAGTGCAAAAAACAATACAACAATCAGCTTGGCTTTCAAAATTTTACCCACAATGTTGTTTACATTGCGTTTCAATTATTTATCGTGCTATCTTCCAAAATCAACAACAACTTTTTTTTTTCACTGTTATCGTCTTTAATGCAAATATGTTTATGGAAATCGTAAACAGTATTCTTATAGGTTAATTGATAATTCCACTATCTCCCGTCATGGGTGGGATTAGTTCCTAGATGTACTCTTCCTTTCTGATATCGAAACAATTTATGCAAAACCCAATATAATTTTTCCAGTATCGTGTAAAGTATTGTGAATACTCACACAACGCCATAGCACTGCTCCTAGCATTAACATAGAACATTTTTGGGGACATGTTTTCTTGGTGTGAGTTGAACACGTACACAACACATGTAAGTTTATTAAAATACACTATCAACATTCGGAAGCTTTTTAACGTCTGGCATACGAGTCATAACGATAGGAGAAGTGCTACGCCACCGCACATAAAATAGTTGCACCTTGTTCGTTTTGTGGTATTGTTTCTTCGAATATTGGAAATCCAATTTTTAGTTTATTTTAAATGAAACGAACAAACACCAAAATGAATAATTTATGAAAATGAGAGAAAAACCCTTAAATGTATCCCAAAACGATTCCGAAGGGTACATAACTTTCTCGATTTTACTACTGCAGAAATAAAATAATGAATAGAACTTTACGACCTGAATCATAGTGGTCATACACAAACGAGTCGAAATAATTCACATCCAAACACCCACATTTGCAACCATAAATTCTGTCTTTTTTGCTGTTCCCTCTGGCTTTGTATACGTTACATTTTTATCAGTATTTATGGAGTAACTTTAATACAGAGCTGCTACCCAAGAATTACATTAAAATCATTCTTTATTATTTTTGTCAGGGTTTGTTTTTAATTCGAACACGGCCATACCATTCGGGGAAAGCAACATCGACATATGTCTCCTAAATTTGTGTAGTTTTTTTTTCTGTGTTCCTAGCGATAAGATAAGCTAACTTATATGTGAAACATTTTATTAAATTTGTTTTCACAACATGGTGCTTCTATTCATCATACATATACTGAAATGTAATGATTAATGAGAAATGACGTGTTGGTGCACAGTTTACGGATTATCCACTTTGTTTCTGTATGTTTATTATGCCTAAATTCGTATAATCATATCTGGGTTTCGGAGCCGCAATATAATGTTATAACGTGGTTTTTAATTAGAAATTCAACTTGTTGATGCATTTTGCATATACAGTGTAGCTATGGTTATATACCACAATATTAAGGATCAGTTCACATAGAATGAAATATGCTCGTGGCGAGATTAATGGTAACTGATGGTAACACTCGCATAGTAACGTAATTATCGTCGTGATATTGGCACAGAATCGAAAACTGAAAAGATTGGACCTTGTTTGGCACGGTTTGTCGTTCTATCTCTCTGTCTGACATAAAATACAAAACTACATAGAAATAGTGTAAGCTGAACTTCCTTTTGGAAAACTTTTAAATATTTGACATATTCAACCGTATCTCAAATAAATCGTAAAAACGATGGCGTATGTGAGGAATTATGAACAACAAAAGTGAAGTATTGATGTTAGAGCAAAACGAGTGTGCCACTAGAAAATTTCTGTTTTCCACCCAAGGAAGAGAAAAAGACGAAAAATTAGAAACTTACTCAACCTGGCAATCCTCCGACAAAACGTCAAAAAAATTCATTTTTGTCAAGGCATTGTCAATGGAGAAAATGAGGTCATTCACATCGCATACATGAAAAATCTTATGTTCAAAGTATCGCAGAAAGTCTGATACAATAGTGGAAATTTTTATTTTACTCACGAAATCACGGGGAAATGAGCTTTAACGTTCATGTCGTAATGAAGTAATGAAACATTTCCCGGAGTATTAGTGAGTAAAATCTTTTACTTCCTTCGTTTATACATTCAACTAACTAACGGACTGGAGTTCAATCTCACTCTCAGTTAACACTGTTAATAACACAACTTTTATGACTGGTCGGGAATCGACAAATCACGGTTTTTATTTAGAATCTATAACTGTGCAGGGTCTGGCTTTCAATTGTAAAGGAGTAGGAGCGTAGTGCTTTGGCAATTAAGAGCAATGGACCCTACGATATGAAATTGTAGTC
This sequence comes from Bradysia coprophila, assembly GCF_014529535.1. Classification (NCBI taxonomy): domain Eukaryota; kingdom Metazoa; phylum Arthropoda; class Insecta; order Diptera; family Sciaridae; genus Bradysia; species Bradysia coprophila. Next base: position 85,652 of record NW_023503304.1, read on the forward strand.
TACATTTGAGCGTATCTTTTTACATTTCGATGATATGTTCTTCAAAAACTCCTTACTGAAAAATGAAAAACCACAATCCCAACCACAGATGTGTTAGCTTTGCATAAAAAATGAATTTGTCTGTGAAATTTGCATAAATTGCTCTATTTTTCTGAAGCTAGTCAAAAGAAACTACCACAAAAAATTTCACTTCAATTCATTTGAGGTTCTTGTTGCGGTTTTATATTTTTCAGAAAAGATTTCACCGCAAATACAATAAAATAAACGCACGAATGTAGGCCACAATTTCAGCGTACTGTACCTTAATTGCTCTTAATAGTGAAAACTTCTGTGCGAAGAGGAAAACAGATATTTTACCTTAAAGAGTATTCCAGCTAAAAACAATACAGTGTAAACGATATACAATCGGGTTTTCTACTTAACTTGTATTTCATGTCTCGTACAACGGTTGCCATGAACTTCTCAATATTACATCCCCTATCCTACATTTTCGAAGAAATTAGGATAAAATTCGGTGAATTTTAAGAAACTTCAAGAACTTTTTCTTACATAAAAAGAGAAATTATTACAGAACTGGGTGCTAAGCGTTCAAAGATATGACAATTTCCATTGATAACAAACATGACATGAACAGAAAAAGGAACTAGACCCAAATGACAAAATAAAAATCGTCTTGAGAAATTGGTTGTCAGTTTTATTTTCGATTTTACCATCCCAATTCTGAAACATATGTAAGACATAGGCTCAAAATTTAAATATAAAAGTTATTTTATGTATGCCTGAAGCGGATGAAAATCACAAAGTAAACGGTTCACATTTTTCGTTCACATTTGCATCACCAGAAGTCACACACATGAGAAAAAAAAACGCCGAACCTAAAAACAGACAATATAACATATGGGAGTTGGGCGTCGAACATATATTTTCTAAATATACCCGAACGTACCCGTAATATATAAACACGAATTTTACGTGCTCCGGCACCGAAAATAGTTTATTACAACAAAGCTTGAGATGAGGGTTTTCTTTCGACTAAAATAACTAGTACGATTGTGACACTGGAAATAATCTTCAAATATGTAAGGGAAATGTCGCTATGTCGTTCGTTGCATGTCACGAGTCACAAGTCATTTTTAAGACAACTGTCATGAAAAAAGTTATCTCTTGCGTGGGATGCAGCCGGTGAAGTTGAACGCGTCGGAGAGTGGAAAGAACTCTTATCTTCAATAAAGAAAGCTCAGACTCCGAAGTTCACACACGTCAACACAACGATTTCGATGTAGCTATACGTAAATAACTATTTCTTTCGTTCGCCACACATCAGACATGTTCTTAGTAAAGTCAACGGAAAGTGTGGTGTTTTAAGAGTTTTAGTATACGGAGTTTTTTTGGTTTCATTTTTATTTGCTGTAGGTAAGATTGATGGCTTCTGTGGGATGTTATCATATATCTTATGCGATGCATGATACGTAACTTATGCGAATTTTATTCTTTATTTATTTTTCCTTAGATATACAAGGCACGTGTGTGTAAAAGGTAAAGTTGTTAGAATTTTTTTCTGCTTCCTTTTTTGAATAAACATAATAGACTTATCATTCCGCGTTTATTATACTGAAATGTCAGTCAAGTCAAAAGCATTGTCATTTTTCATTAAAAATTGCCTCGTTAAACATATCTTTTTTGGTAGGTATACAAGGTAAAAAAAATTGTTTCTCTTACATTTTGGAGGAATATGAAGCTTTATCGAAAATGTACTTAATGTGCTTTCAAAGTCTAGAATACATTACAAAGTGAAGTTTATTTATTAAACAATGTAATTGATGAGCCATATGAAATGGTCCCGTCCCTGGCTTATAGGGTTGGTCGAATTAAAGTTGAAATTTCATGGAAACTGAAAAGTTACAAAAGTAATAGTTGGATGACGTTTAGCTTATTCTCAGTTTTTCTGTCAGTTTTGTAGCATTAGAATATACTTGCAGCACATTACCGTCTTGCTGGGACATTTTTTTGAGGTGTGTGAAAAAATTCCCAGCGAGACAGTACGGTATTTTGATGTCTTCCGGCTAGAAAATGGAACAAACTGGTTTTGAGCGAGACGGCAATGAGTCGTTTACCAGCAAGACAACCAATAACTAACATGAATTAATGCTTTTTTAAATGTTTAAAGTAGCTTGTCAGTTTTATCTTCAATTGTCCAGGATAGAGTTAAAACGTTTAAAATGTCTTTCTGTATTGCTGGTTGGATTTTTAAATGTTGAACAAGTGGCATGGCAGATATTTGTAAATTTGAGAATTTTCAATGATTTCTGAGATTTTACGAGGATTATCTTCACCGATTTGGCTTCAAGAATTTCCATAAATTTTTAAGTGGAGTCATACATTACAGTGAACGACATCTCAAATGTCTCACTGTCATTTTTTTTAGAGAATGTCATTGTGAATTTGCAATGACACAATAAAATTCTCAGAAAAATTTGACAGTGAGACATTTGAGATGTCGTTCACTGTAGTGAAACTTTTAATTGCAGAGAAAGCGGCGATATTAGAACGTAATCATTATAGAAAACTCAAAGAAAATTATTTATTCAACCCGCTTGCTTTTGAATCATTTTAGGCTGTATGGGTGCAGAAGCAAAGCAATTTGTCACGAAATTACCATCATTGATGAAAAAAGCACCAGGGAAAAGCGTTCAAAAGAATTTCAATTGCCATTAAAAGGGGAAACGCAGCATGCATTCTCGGAACATTGGGAAGGAATAGAGTGGACGATTTTTATTTATTGTAATTTCTGTCTTTGAAAAGATCGATTTTTTACTGGCTGTGCAATTTGGACAGTCTTTTTTTTCGCTTATCTTAAAATAATTTTTTTTAAAGGATTTGCTTTTTAAGTTTTGAGGCTTTTTTTGTAGGATTTTTTTAGGACTTTCTTCGATTTTGACGATTTCCAAGTTTTCAAAAATGTTCAAGGATTTTGTTTCGGTTGACAGAGGATTTTAACCTCTGGTGTCAGTGAGTGAAAATAAATTTCAAGCTGTTGGCAAACTACATTCTCGCTTCGATACACTTCAAGAGTACGTAAGAGGTTCAATGCGACTTATATGCGAAATCCGATGTTTATCTCATCACAGCTATTGCTCAGGAATGGCAGAAACCACGAAGCAAATTATTACCGTTAAATCAACAATGTAATCAATTTATGCGTTTTGGAAAATTGTTTATAATTAGTCAAAGTCTTTAGCTCCAGTTGTGCACTTCGATAATTTAGGTGAAGGCTCGATTGAAGGTTTTCGTCTATTTATCTTGATTCGTCTGTTAATGTTTCTTCTTCAAATAATGAAATCGTTTGCTGAAAAGTTTCTTTAAGGAGGAAACTATGAGCTGAAATATTTTTATTACCAATGTGAAACGATGATGGTAACTTTGGACAAATAAATGAAGAGAACTTCCATGAATCACGTTAACATTTTTCTTGAATAAAATTCCTGCAGGGACTTATATAAGTCACATCAAAACTATAGTGTAAAAAGTTATTTTCATTTTATTGTAGAGGGGACGTTTCAAACCCATCCCCACTACAATAAAATAAAATTAAATTTTTTACACTAGTTCTGGCGTGACTTATGTAAGTCCCTACAGGAATTTTATATCTCAAAAGTTAGATAAGTAAATTCAAAAGGACAATTGCTCTTTTACTGTCTATCTCGTATAACGATTGGGGATGCTAAGTACGCAATCATCTGCAGCAGTGTATGTACTGCTTGAAATCCACATCATTGATTTTATATACGTAAGAGTCCTGTATTGCACACAAGCAGATAGAAAGTCATTACTACTCAAACATAAAGCTTTTTTTACAAACAGAAAGATTTGTTCTCTTTATGCAGTCGCTGATGCGTTTTTGTAAGTCATATTAAATTTCTCAGTGCTATTAACGATACGTAATGTGTATATCACGTGCATAAGGATAGGAATAATAGAACACCAGTCCAGTGGTCACTGCTCTTGTCTCCTGCAATATGGTATATCATTCCCAGCTGTCTATATCGTTGAATTGCACCACGTACACATTTCTATGAATAAATATACTCTCGCGCGTAAGAATAAAATGTTAGGATGATGTTGCCCATACCCATTTCTTAAGTGGTAGAAAATCTTTTTGCATTTTTCTGTTGTGGAAATGTGTCGTAAGATTGCGGCATGAGTTAGAATATTCCACTTGTCAATATAAAAATTTAGAAAGTTTTATTTACTTAATCTACAGTTCGGTTTATAGCTGAGCGAAGAAAATAAGACCCTCGATACGATACGCAATATTGGTCTGAAACAGCAGCAATCTCATTTTATCTCCCGAAATTAAACGATCCAATTGTAATGTTTGTTCCGTTTGTTGTAAACGCTTCAAAGTATAAGCGATATAAACACATATAATATAGGCCGAGAGCCTACCTACACATCAATCTTTCGTATAGTCATGACTAGAAAACCATGCTGCATTTCAATAGTTATTTATGACATTGATTGCGAAGAACTTTATTAGGCTCTAGATGTGTAATTATGACACAAAGACGCAGGGCGTGTGACATAATACATATCGTGAGCCGAATCAAGTACTTTGCACCGAGATTCATACAACGTTTTATGCAACAAAGGGATCTAAACTCGAGTTGCATGAAAGATGAAAAATGTTTGTTTTCGAGCTCTTAGGCATGATCGCTTGCATCGTTCGAATGTTAGGGTGAAACTTTGAAATAACATTGTACTGAAAGGCCGCTTGTGTCTGACTAGTCAAATTTACAATGTTTCCGGCACGATATGCCTTTGAATAAAAATTCCACTTTCAAATTGAAATGTGGCACCAATACCCTATATTTAGATACCAATTTGGTTTCTCTACGATTCAAGCTGACTGACATATATACGCTACCTCGCTAATGAGAAACATGCACGTGGGCTCTCGGTCTGTAATTTGGTTTGGGTATGCCGATAGAGTTGAGAGTAATAAATGAAGTTATGTGGATAAATTGGCTTCATCGGTTTTAATTTTCAATATTTGCTGAAATTGTTCAAGTACGAATTTTACCCAACAAAACGATCGAAAAATTTTATGTTTTCAATTATATGTTGTGGTGTTAACCCAAATTGTTTTTTTTTTTCATCCAAAAGAGGTCAATTAATTTATCGTTCCATCTAAATTGATGTTGCTCAGAATATCATAGAAATTCTATTAATCAAATTGAGCTGACTGAATTGGTGGCGAATGAGTATAGTTGTTCGTTTAGTTTACAATGTTTACTGTTCAGGAAGAATTCAACATTATGTTCGTTTGAAAGTCGATTTTTGTATTACATGAAATGAACCGGAACGAATTTTCGGATAATGTAAAAACCACAAAAAGGTTGCAAAGGTTATAAAATCGACATTTTCAGATTTTCGTAAGAGTCTTTTGGCACCGTTTGCTTAAGAACAATGCGCAGTCTTGGTGACAAATATTTTGTTGCCTTGCGGACAGAAAATGTGTCATTTCTGTCTTGCTCAAAACCGGTTTTTCACATTTTCTGGTCACAAGACAACAAAGAATCGTACTGTCTTGGTGGAAAATTTTTTGGTGAGAATGTGTGGGATGAATTCCCCGCCTTCGGCGCGAAATACAACCTCTCCACACCCCTTAAGAAAAAATGTCCCAGCAAGACAGTAATGTAATATTACCCACTGCGATCAAATGGATTTGCACATCGAAAGAATTAAACCTCTTGGAACCGGAAACAAAATCAATAACTCTGTTACTTCATTTGTACAAAGTATCTCCTAATAATTGATGTAAAATCTATTACTTCAACATTTTCATCACATATTCGCTATATAAGAAAACACTAGTCAGAGCTAATTGATTGCTTTTTCTTGTTGATGTTGTCGACAGAAGAAGACTAGCCGTTTCTATAACGTCGAAACAAACTTATCGAATTAAATAGAAATTGCTGCTATTGTCCTCTTTGCGTTTCTTGTGGAAAGCTAACACGGAACAAGCTATTTTGTTTGAAAAATGAAACACAAAATGCAAAGTTTTATGGTAGAACTGGAGTGAATTCACGTTTATGCCAGCGGCAAAAATTCTTTCGACTTTTTGTTTAAGTTCCTGCAGTTTACACATGAGTTGGTGTTTGTCAACATCAAATAATATTACTGGTATATTCCGTTATTGTGTACCGACATACAAATCAGGACATCGGTTTTTTCAACGAATCCAGCTTGTCATAAATATTGCAATTAAAGTTCAATCTATTTTGAACCAAAAGTACTTTTGATCAATTGTGACCGCTAGCTGAAACTTTCGGAGTGTCTTTGGTAACACAAAAGTCTTGATATCTTGATAAAGGAACAGAGATGTCTACGAACGACGACTAACAGTTCAGGCTTATCTGAACCCAGGTAGTCTACCTCTATGTCTGAACCTGACCTAAAAATGTCGGAACTAGTTTTGACCTGAGTATGATATGAATAATTTTGACTTATAGCTTGAAGAGAGTCATCAGGTTAAGCCCGTCAGTTACATTCATCCGAAAAATTGTATGTTTGAAATTACTGATTTACTGATCTTTCAGGTCGAGCTGTTTTTATCGCAAACCACCTCGTTCGACCTATTGCGCGCTTAAAAGATGTTGATTATGTCTGGGTAATGTGGTCTTGTACAATAAAATGCATCGTCAAATCAGTGAAGCAAAAAATTTTGAACAACCGAAGAAGTCCCAGACCTAAACCAAAAAAAAAGTCATTTAATGATGATGTGATTGTCATCTCTTAACGGACAATTGACAAAAAATATTTTAATGAAACTGTCTGATTCCATGCTAAAAGTTACAAATGTAAATATGAAAGACAGGAGATTGTAAATGTAAATTTCAATTATATCGCTGTTAAATACCCGACTAGATGTTTAAAAATCAGAAGGTAAAAAAAGGAATTTTAATTGAATAAATTTTCAACTCACCGAGAAATGTTTTAATTCTTTGTCATCAGCTCTACCGAATGCAAATTGAATATATTAAATCAAACAAAGAATCTTTGTTTGTCCTCTCTCTGTATACATAAATTATCCACAAATTGTATCAAATACAGAAAGTCCATCTCCTCTACCCGAAACACCCTCAAACAATTTCAACTTTAAAACGTTTTCCACATTAATGTGTATAACTACACCGTTCAATTAATTGATAAATTTCAGTAAAATTATATCCAAAGAGACAATAAATTTCCGATCCAACAAATATAGAAAAGTTAAACTTTTAATTAATTCTTCTGACGAAATATTTTAAGATCCACCACTTCATGAGCCACTTTTCATTCATTAACGCAGAAATCATACAAAAAATGCGAACTTTTCGTCACAGTTGAGTTTTCCTTTTTTTCTTTTATTTTCAAAAGAGAATGAAAATTAAATAAATATACAAAGAGTCTTGGTTGTAAATTCGTTACATTTAGGATGTGTGTATACGCGAATACAAATATACGTCCCCCAGCATAAATTGCCGCTTTGTGAAACCGCTGAAGTCTAATCTCAAACTAACCTTAACGATATTGGTTCAGAGCTTTTTATGTTTTCTAGACAAAAGTTCTGATGACAGTTTCTACAGTTGACATGCGCCTTATACCACCTACGATGAGCAATTTTGAATTTCAGTTCCAGCAAGTTGTACATATAGTACGAATATCAAATCGAAAATATGTTCTCTCGAGGAAAGCATCAGAGATGTTTAAAGTTATAAATAATGTTGAATTGCATCGTTTTTATGTTCTTCGTAAATGTGCATTAGACGAGACATATTAGTCTAAACTTTGACATTGATCAATCGTCCTAGTGGATTTACTTTACAGATCTGACATATTACCAGATACCAGTCGGATAAAACATTTTCACGTATTCGTAACTCCTGTTTTCTTGTGGCCAGAAAACGACTCATTACCGTATCGCTCAAAAGCAGTTCCATTTGTCGTTTTGACATTGAAAGTAACCTAAGATGTTTTATCAGCACAACGTTACAGATATCTTAGGAGTGATATCGCCAAAACTTGAACCAATTATGGAGAAAATAAATACAATGGTTTGGCCATCCAAGCTATAGCGCGTCTTTCAATTCTAAGAAATAGGTATCTTTTGTTTTTTCTGTTAGTTTCCCATTTTCGGAGTGAACACGTAGCATTTCAAAGGGTAGGGAAAACCCTTTTATAGGATTAACTCGAGATAGACGAATTACTAAAAGTTGAAATGTTGTGCGAGTGTGCGTCTCTATCATTAGAGTATAGGCACGGGTTGGAACCACTACACGTTCGGGAGTAAACAATGAAAGTATGGTCAATTTTTTTTGGTCAATTATCTGGCCTGCAACAGAATTGATCCGTGAAACCGACTATGGGTTGTTGTAGCTGGACACACTCACTATCATCCCATGTAAACAAAACCCCAGATAAATTGCGTTGCATGCCAGGAAGTGGCACGAAGTAAAAAGTTCACCAAATGGACCAAATTTTTTTTCATAATTTCGAGTTCAAGCATGAGTGGTATTCTAAATAGAGTACTGAAACGGGACAAATTTTGACACTGTAAAAAAATCTGGAGAAATTTTTCATACAAAAGAGTACTCTATTTGGCAGCTGTCACTCGAAAAACTTTTGCTGGAAGTGCGTTGAATACATACAAAATTTGGAACATTCCGAGCCGACAGCGAGGCCGACAGTGAAAGCAAAACGTATTGCGCTAGAAGTCTTTGTAGAGCTGAAATAAAACAGTTAAAATAATTCGGCACTAAGGTATCACTAAAAGTTTCATTAAGTTTCGCATTAATTCGATTTCATTATTAGTAAAACAGTCTGAGTCACACAACTAAATCGACATTCATTCGTCCATCATACAATTAAACGGATAATTTCCTTAAGTAAATATGAAAAGTTTAGTGTAACGAGTTCATTCATTAGGTTTCACAAAAGCAAGCAATAAAGCATTGCCAATTTTCGCAACCTAAACGTAAAATTACTTTTTTGTTCCAAAACCCTGCTGTTCTTTTGCCTGCCAGAGACCTTTTTTGCCATTGTCTCTCCGTTCGAAATTGTGGGAAAAACAAACACTTTCAGGCATGAGTTTGCTTAAATGATGTTTTTCGTTGAAAGTTTCGTATTTCGGTGCTTTTTTTTATTCGAGCTGTTATGCATCAAATTATGTACCTATATTGTTGCGTGACCATATGAACGTGTATGTTTGTTACATATAATTGTGTATGAAAGTTGGAACCACTCTCTATATTATCTCAACAAAATATGGGCTTAGAGTTCAGAAATCCACTAAAACACATTGTGTCGTTGCCTGTGAAAAGTTAGTTGACAATTTTTTTTATTCTCGTAAGAGTAAGACGTCGAGGATGCAGTGCTACACAATTCATCCCTAAGTTCGATGTTTTTCTGCACTTAGTGTACAACGTATTTCACGCTTGCCTGACATCACCTTCATTCCCTAGAACGTCAGTAACATTCGAGTTTTAAAACGAAAGTGCTTTTACGAGCTTGAGACGTTTTGAATTTTATCGGATATTCAAAATTTACTATGTGCCTTCATAGTAGCGCATAGAGTATAAAATCTAATAAAAGCGAGTTTCTTCCCATTCTCTTGGACTCCAATCTTGGAGTTCAGTATATGAACACATTGCCACCTTATACGTTTGTATTAGGGTGGGTCGTATTTTCATTTTGTTTTTATTTTAAAAGGCCTGGCCCCAGGCTGTACTCAGAATTGACCAAGGAATCCGAAACAGCAAAAAAAAATTTTAAAAATTCATTTTTCCCTTGCCTCTAGGCTGATTTTTGATTTTTGGGGTAGTAGCATGAAACTGCACACAATGTTGCCAGATATCTCGGGCAGTTGGGAACAGAAGACATTACTGCTAACTGTAGTGAATAGCTGAGGAGTCCAGCTATAAAATACCATAAGAACGTTGTTGTTCTTCGCCTTCACTCGGGCAGGGTAACTCTGTCAGTGTTCCCAACTAAGACTTTTCAACCAAAAATTTCAAAAATGAAAAAGTTAAATGAAAAAAAATCGACGAATTTACGTTTATTTGCTCAGAAAATTGTTATTTTGGGTGAATAGGTATAAAACTATCAATTTCACCAGATTAGAACCTTTTTTGTTCCTTTAACTTTTTCATTCTAACAAAAAATTGCCAACTTTGGGCTTCAAAAACAAAGCTCCTGTGAGTTTTTTCAACTTGTTTTCAAAAAACGTCTCTGCAATGGATTCTCTATGAGATTACCTGTTCAGACATACCTCACACGATGTATTATGTCGTGATTCGCCGATTTTGTTTGCAAATAAAGTTGAAATTTTTGGTTGAAAAGTCTTAGTTGGGAACACTGACAGAGTTACCCTGCCCTAGTGAAGGCGAAGAACAACAACATTCTTATGGTATTTCATAGCTGGACTCCTCAGCTATTCAGTACAGTTAGCAGCAATGTCTTCTGTTCCCAACTGCCCGAGATATCTGGCAACATTGTGTGCAATTTCATGCTACTACCCCAAAAATCAAAAATCAGCCAAGAGGCAAGGGAAAAATGAATTTTTAAATTATTTTTTTTGCTGTTTCGGATTCCTTGGTCAATTCTGAGTACAGCCTGGGGCCAGACCTTTTAAAATAAAAACAAAATGAAAATACGACCCAACCTAGTTTGTATACTGATTTCTGGTAGTGTAAAATAGCAAACCGGCCGCCTCGTGTCATAATACACATACGTGAGCCTAATAAAGTACATCGAGATTCATGCAAGCTTTATGCAACTCGCCTTCGACTCTTTCTGGAATCGAATGCTCTAAAAAAGACTTTTAGTCCGTGGTACGAATAATATTTTTCATATCTGACAGAAAAAGTAATCCGTGTGAGAATTCTTAAAATTCGCTTGCTCTACCGTAAAGTGCACTTTACAGTAGAGAGATATATAAATTTAAAAAAAAAACCGCTCACTATACGCGATGCTAACAATCAAACTACAGTAGTTAGTTGTGATTAGCTAAGCCTTTCAAGAGTTTGTTGAAATTAACATCCACCACGATTTGAACAACGCAAAATTTCGATTGTACTCACAGCTACTAAGCTATCTATGTTAAGAACCAACCACATCGTATATTTTTGATGATTCGACACGATTGGTATTGAAACATTGTCATTTTTTCTTTCATATATAGATAACATCTCAGATTGAAGTATTTGCAGACTCACAAATTGGTGTTAAGGTTGAATAGGGATTATGAACTGTAATTGGATGACTTATTGGTGCTCACAGAGACCAGACATTGAAGTGTGTGGTGTAGCGATGTCAGCAGGAAACATATCAATGATAAAGACGGCACTACATACACGAACCTTAAGAAGCACAATGTTCAAGAAAAACGTAGTATATGGAATGTGGATGGTATGGTGTCGATACATGCTACAAGAGGCTATTGAAATTGTGGTGCACGAGGGGTTTCTTTCTCAAGTTAGCTCTGTCACAATTCCTAATATTGTAACAATGAAAAATATTGAAAAAGATAAAAATCTAGAGGAACAAATGGCTAAATGCTGCCACACTCTGTAACCTCTGTAACCTAGTGAGCAACCCCTCGTATTGGTGTTATATTATTGCGTTTTTATGATTTTTTGTTTGCTTTGAATAACTTATTGATTGAATAATTGCGACGACATACATATTAAATTGAAGATGAAACGATTCTTGATTGGCGCATCACTTTATTTCGGATATAATTTAGTGCGGCATGGTATGTATAATTCCCTTGACTGAAAGTCAGGGTCTTACACCAGAAAATACCGAAAAGTGAAATTTGGATGATTTTTTTTTTTAAATCCAAAGATCTGGAAGCTATCCGAGAAAAACGGGATTTTATACTGTTGATCATCAATGAAAGTTTAGAACAGGTATGGTCGATCGGCGAATTCTTCTTAAACGCACTCACATTTTATGTCAAAATAATATGAAAATGAGTGCGTTTAAGTACGAAAATCAAATTTTTATGTCCTCCGGGCGGACAATAGACCATACCTGGTTTACACTTTCATTGTTGATCATAGCCTCAATTAAAAAAGATTACTTTGATGAAATTTGAGTTTGTTTGGTGTGTAAATCATATAAGTTTGTTTACGATGTACATGAAACTAGTAGGAAGAATAATTTCATCATTCGATATCCATCTTTCAACGTCTAAACAAAAACATCTCTTGCTAGTTAACTACTAACAACTTGATAGTTGAGTGTAAGAAATTTTAATAAAAAAGTTACATTTTTGCAGACATAAGATGAATTCAACTAATTTCTGAAGATTTTTTTAAATGAATCAAAGAGAAAATGCAATGAAATTGATCAAAAATACATTTAGAAAAGTGTCAGTCAAGGGACCTGACCCAACCAAAAGGTGAGACCTAATATAGTCAAAACTGGTAAAAACTGACCTCAAGTCGGCTTTTATTTATCATTTTATATTCTACGACATTGAAAAGAAGAAAATACAAAGTGAGGATGGTGTTGATAAGCATCTGATATCAGTGTCTTCCAAAAAAAGACTAGGCATCACCTTTTGGGTGCGTCGGGTCCCTTGACTGCTCCAAGATTATTTTAAATATTACGTCCAATCAATTCTACTATAATTTTTGATGAGTCCAAACCTATCATTTTTGGATGTTCGCACACTTCCTACGGTGTTGTCTCCTATTCTATGTCTTTAACTGTATTGTTGCGTTTTACAGGCGTTTCAACTCCTAATCTATGTCTTCGATTGTATTGTTTCGTTTTATAGCATGGTTTTTACTGTCGTTTCAATACGTTTGGGCTCAGGGTTGGACAAACCGAAAAAACAGGTTCGAAGAGACTGAAAACTAAAAAAAAAGAATGAAAAAAGGCTTACCGCTCGGTTCGGGCTGAACGTCGTTTTAAGCATATTGTAACGCGTGTTTGGCAAGGTGGGGAGTATCGATATACCAAAATAAATCTTCCTTTTAAAATACTGATTTTGGATGTCATATCTCTATGTCGTCTCAGCTGTTTTTAGCAGTTTTTTTAGAATGACGAATTTAATTACGAACATTTGCTGGGATTGCTACACGTTACCTTTTTTACAATTTCAATCTTAGATAGGTCCCTATCCAATCGATTTATAGCGGAAAAATAGTAAGTCAAAAGCAAATTCATATTTTTAATAAAACTGAACCAGTTCTTACGGTAAAGATGCAAGAAAATGAGTCCCATTTTGTATCACATTTCAGTTGAAATTATCCTAATATCATGTAGAAGCATACAATTCACGAACAATGAAAGAAAAGAAGAATTTTGTGCTACATGCTCGCTTTTACGATAAAATCTTTTCGTTCATTTTGAGTTAACTCTAGTTACTAACCAGTAGTATAATCAAGGAACTTTAAGCGAACTGCGTTGTCATAATACATTTCCTTTATGTCGACTGATAAATGTTTTAGCACAATAAATTTTGGTTGTAATGTTTCTTCTCGATTGACTTTAATTACGAATTTTTCGTTATGAGAAAACCAATTATTTTTTTTAAATATTGATGGTCTCAACATACTATGTAATGTTCGCTTCCGTGTGCGAACATTCATGTGCTATTCGCCCCCGAACAAAGAGAATAAAATTTTTGTACGTGCGGCGTGAATAGCCATATTTTCTGCACTCAAATGCGGTGATAAAATGGCGTTTTGTTGACGCTCTTTCTGATGACAGTTCAGGAAAGAAAATTTTGATTTTTTCTCAACTCTTGTTTTACCCATTGGGTGCACAAGAGATTTCTATTTTTCGTTTTGCAACTATCAATTGGTTTTGATTTTGAAAAATTGTGAAACAAATTGATGTGTTGGTTTCGTGTATGAAAACAACGCTACGCACGGATGAAAAATTATTTATGTGTTTCCCTCTGTTCACATACATGGAGCGAATTTTTTTTTATGATAACAATTCTATTTTAATTTAATCTTAATTGGATGTTATTGTTAGTCAAATAAATAGATCGAAATCAAATAAACTGAAATATTCAACTGCCTCCAAGAATCTGATGTTTTAGGATCATGAAGCATTTACAATAGGGTGTAGCGGTTTTACAAAATGTGTTAGTTCTGTTAAGACTCAGCCGGAAATCCACTCAGCTGGTCCATCTGATCATTTTATGGAAGAAAATTTTTTTTCAAACTTTGATTTTGTGCTGCCGCCAGATCGATTTTTGAAAATTTCGTCGTTTTCGGTCCACGTCACATATATCGATTTTTTACGGTGGGCTCGGTGTACATAAAAAGTTGAGTCAACATGGTAATCTAATCTCCAGGCTTCACAGATTATTTTATAAAAAAGATCAAGTCTAAAAAATATTTTTTGAGTTCCTGACTGATCGTCAAAGTTCCCCGATGGTGATTTTGAGACTTTAATCTCGCAACAAAATTTGATAAAAATGTGCAAAAATGTAAATTAAACTTTAAATATGCTAAATGGACCGCGGTGAGTCAAAAAAACATCTGATTTGAATTGGGACACCTAAATTTGATATTTATCTGACAAAAAGTTGTGTTTTTGGTACATGGAATATTGGTGGCGAAAGTCGAATTACCTCAAATCAATAATTTTTTAGCTTATAATGTATTCCCAGGTTGTGACAATGCGAAACCTTCAATTTTAAGCGTTTTCTAAGCTAATTTACGTACTGTTGACAAGTTCTAGAGCCAGTGGCTACGTCTCTTTACATTTTCAAATTTTGATGTATTTAATGTTGTAAATTAGCTTAGAAAACGCTTAAAATTGAAGGTTTCGCATTGTCAGAACCTGGGAATACATTTTAAGCTAAAAAATTATTGATTTGAGGTTATTCGACTTTCGCCAACAATATTCCATGTACCAAAAACACAACTTTTTGTCAGATAAATATCAAATTTAGGTGTCCCAAATCAAATCAGATGTTGTATTTGACTCACCGCGGTCCATTTAGCATATTTAAAGTTTAATTTACATTTTTGCACATTTTCATCAAATTTCGAGGCGAGATTAAAGTCTCAAAATCACCATCGGGGAACTTTGACGATCAGTCATGAACTCAAAAAATATTTTTTAGACTTGATCTTTTTTATAAAATAATCTGTGAAGCCTGGAGATTAGATTACCATGGTGACTCAACTTTTTATGTACACTGAGCCCACCGTAAAAAATCGATATATGTGATGTGGACCGAAAACGACGAAATTTTCAAAAATCGATCTGGCGGCAGCACAAAATCAAAGTTTGAAAATTTTTTTTCTTCCATAAAATGATCAGATGGACCAGCTGAGTGGATTTCCGGCTGAGCCTTAAAAAAACTAACACATTTTGTAAAAACCGCTACACCCTAATTTACAAACGAAGAAAAGCATTGTACTGTTGGCCTTATTGAGAGGGACTACATTTAACTAAAATGTCTACCATATTACTTAATGTTCGTTTCTTTATCAGTTTTGTCATGACAATTACCTGAACGCAAATAGCGCAAATACCACAATCGGACATTTTACATTCGACTTACACCAACGCACTTCAAGCAAAAGTGTTTCGAGTGACAGCTGCGAAATAAAGCACTATTTAATATGAAAAATGTTTACAGATATTTTTACAGTGCAAAAATTTGTTTGATACACTGTCCAGTTTTATTACTCTCTTTAAAGTGCCACTCATGCTTGAAGTGCTTACACGTATAAAAACAGGTCACGAATTCATTCGAGCCATAGAATTCGCGGTTCAAAAAATTTGAATATCGCACTTAAGTTCGATTTATTTCTGCTACGTGCCGCACCCTTCGTTGCAAATCGCCAATAACTTGTTTCAATCGTTTCTTCTGCAAAGATTAAAAAAACACTCGAACTAAAGTGCCCATTCCACTTAAAAAAAAGTACTCCGTGAGAGAGCCGTTAGAGCGCCGTGAGAGAGCAAGCTGTCAAATAAACAAAGAAAAATTGAAAAAATTCAATTTTGTCTCTCACACGGAGTACTTTTTTTGGTAAGAGGAAACTAAGCATAAACTTTAGTTTCCTCTTACCAAAAAAGTACTCCGTGTGAGAGACAAAATTGAATTTTTTCAATTTTTCTTTGTTTATTTGACAGTTTGCTCTCTCACGGCGCTCTAACGGCTCTCTCACGGCGCTCTAACGGCTCTCTCACGGCGTACTTTTTTTAAGTGGAATGGGCACTTAACACACAGCTAAATTCAAATCAAAGTCTCTTGGTGTTGCATGATTCAACTACACTTAGTCTTTCTTTGCACTTGTAATGATCATGCGTACTGTATTTTATTATACTGATGAAATTGTATACTTGTTTCGTAATTACAAATTACAGATGGTTGTTGATTTGAACGTGTTGTGCGGTTCTTTGTTTTTTTTTTCTCCGTCCGTTTCATTTTGATAATAACTAAAAGGACAATAAATGGGGAACTGTGTGTACATACTAACACTATTAGTGGCAGTCGTTGCCCTTGCCCTGCTATGGCTCCCCTCGCTATGGTTCATGAACAGCTCAGTTCGAACCGAGACCGCTTACCAGGACTATGTGAAACGTAACGTTCTGAAGCAATTGCATGACCGGTGTTCCGATGGTGAATTGACTTGGGTACTTCGTCACTTGAAGTCGACTGAAGATGTTCAGAAATTAAATCGGTCAGAAATACGGGCAAAAATTGTCGATATTCAATCGCATCGGATATCACAATGGGAATTTGGAAGTGACGAAGAAAGGATTATCACTCCGATTATCAATGAAATCTGTACACAAAACTACGATGTACTCATCAGTGAATTGGAAGAGAATTGTACCATTCAAGAATTGCATAACATTTGCAATTACATCAGTGTGGACAAATGTGATGAATCGAATTCCAACAGTAAATCGGATTGGATCGAAGAAATAATGAATGTGCAACGAATAAAAATTTACACAAATGTGACGAAATCAATAGATAAATTTTGCATTGAACGACACATCGAATTGCTGGCAAAGGAACTGATAGTAAGCTGTACAGGTGGACGTATCAAGAAAATATTCGATAAACTCAGTGGCAAACAAGGTGATGTCATGTGTGGTGACTGCGTCGAGAAAATGGAATTCGTAGAAGCTGTTATCGAAGTCAAGAGGCGAGATTATTACCAAGTGAATGTCGAACCATTGTTAGACGAATTTTGTGTACGACCGGAGTTAGACACACTGAAGCAAAAATTAATGGAAAATTGTTCAGGAATTCAGATCAAACAGATTTTCGAGGAAATAGATGACAAATCAACTTGTGATTATTGTGTTGAAAAGACCGATTTTGTTACTGAGATCATCAATGCTAAACGACGTCAATTTTCTGCAATCAATGTTAACACTTTGATCCAAGAATACTGTTTCAAATCAGTCGAGGATTAACTTTATTTATTTATTTAGATTTTTCGGCAGATACTTAAAAAGACTTAGGGAAAAGACATTTTCAATTTTACTTTGACTGATTTTTTTTTTAATTTGCAGTTTTTGACGATAATTTAGTGAAATATTTTGACGAGCCATTTCGCGTTTATGTGATCAACAAAAGCACCTAGCAGGGTAATAGAGGTTTTTACACGTCAAATAGAGTAGTTTTTTGATACCAATAATACCATTAGCAGCCTTAATGGTAATTTTGCAATGACATTATGAAAAAAAGGTATGGAAATATTCGCATACTTGAATTAAAGTACTACTCTACTTTTTTCTATTACCCTGCTAGGTGCTTTGGATCAACAATCCACGCCATTAGTCGTATAAATTTATAAGTCAGAGAGAGCTTTTTTCTCCTTTGTTACGATCTGTCAGTTTTTCTATTTTGTGATTTAGTATGGAAATGAAAACTAAAATTGAGATATCTTTGCTGTTTTAAGTGGTTTTTCATATTTTTTTGGACCAAAATGTTTTAAAATGTGTTCGGAATCGATTGGCATTAACAGATTGTGTGAAAATATTTTTTCCTATTTTATTATTTTGTTAATGTCAATCGATTCCAAACACACTTTAAAACATTTTGGTCGAAAAAAATATGAAAAACCACTTAAAACAGCAAAGATATCTCAATTTTAGTTTTCATTGCAAGCGCAGCGCGCAGCGCTGCGCCTTAATTCATAACTGTCCCGGCATCTATTACACGATGCCCGCAGGGCATCGTACTTTCTAAAAATCTAAAAAGTAGATAGGAGCGTTTCTTAGGGTGGCGAGATGGGAAAAAGTCGACTTCGGACCTGGGTTAGGACTGAGGCCGTACCTCGGACCTAATGATTTTACGGTTGATTTCGGTAGAGCTTTTGATGCTGATTCAGGAAATGTGGGTCACAAAATTTTTTTATGCGTCGCTTGGCCGCTAGGTGGCTTCAAAGTCGGAATTTTTGAAACGAAAACTGGCTGCCATTTCGCGTAAAATTAATGGATTGGCGTGAAATTTGTGTCTAAAGGGTTTTCGAGGTCGGCGCTTCCGAATAAAAACATTTGAGAGCGGCCACATGCATGTGAGCCACCGCAAATTACCAAAAAGTGGTTTTTTGGGTGGTTTTTCTCAATTTTCTCGAAAACGTGTCCATAGGATTAGATGAAACTGAAATCGTAGATAGCCACTGAAAATACCTATCGATTAAGGTGCATATCAATAGATTCCATGGTTTAGTTTCCGAGAAAAGTGAAAGAAAGTGCCAAAAAAGGGGACCAACTTTGATGTAGGTACGCCCACAAGATGGCGTCGTAGAGCTTTGGTCTCTTCGGAACAAATGTTCAAAAATGAAAGTTGAGGGGTGTCCTAGAACAAAATTTTTATGCATGAGGTCAGCAAACCGATTTAAGATTTTGAGTCACACGATGTTCCAAGAGCCTTGAGGGGCGGAGTTGAGATCTTTGTGTCGCTTAAATTTCGTGTTTACGCAGACAATATCATCATCGGCCCCATCATCAGCATCGATTCAAAGAAAAAGAATCTGTTTTCTAAAGTTCCAAGTTCGGACCGGCAATAATCTAATCTAATGTAAGCAGTTGCTGCTGGATCATTTTCCTAAAACAATTTTTCGAAAATAAAAATTTGAATCAGTACATGTTTATGAATTAAATTACCTGCGAAAAGATAAGGCCTATCGATTGTACAACATTTGGTCATCAAACACTAAACATTTATATTAAAATATTCGAGTTTCGTTTCAAACTTTACAAAATTCTAATTGCATCAAAGAACCATTTTGTAGTTTGTAAACATCAACAATGTTTCTGATTGATATACGTCAAAATGGTAGTGCTAAACGTACTAGATCAAAAGGTGTCAAAAATGGTACGCTTTTTGTGAACGCTGAAATTTTTAAAAGTTCATGTTCGTAACTTCACGTGTAAAGGGAAACTAATTGTTATATTTTGTCATTGAACCAATAAATTTAAGTTGCAGTAACAACTGTTGTACGCACTATTTGGATTTTTCGAACGTTGCAAACTTTGATATGTAAAAAATATAATTTTTTTCGCTAATTTGCTGAACATCGATGTGGTGGGATTATTGTCACGTGACGATTGTGATTGTTTTTTTCCTTGCGAAAAGTGAGTTCATCCTTTTACAAATTGTTTCACCGAATTTGTTTAATTTACGCCTTTAAAAATCTTTTGCTACTTTCGAACGGATCTTAAATAAATGAGTACCAAATAAACGTTTCCCGTTATTCATTGAAAATTTAAATAGGCTAATAGTGTAAAACTTCTTCCGAAGAAAGAGCTATGATCTTTGTAATTCTTTGTCCATTTTCGTTAGAGGTGTAAATTATGGAGAGGTTATCCAATGAAAGATACGCGAGTGACACACAACATCTGATGATAATTATTGCTTATTCTAATACAAATAATTCACCTACCGAGATGATCGTCGTCGGGATGAATTTTGTTATTATGTAGAATCATTAAAGGTCCTATACAAAAATTAGATTATATAGGAGGATTAATTTTGAATAAATGTTCAAAGTCAATCTTTGATTCCAACAGATTATACAGACTGCAGTTTTTGCACTGAGTGAGTAAGAGTAATACAAGAATATCTGTAGTCTGAATAAAGTTTTCACAAGCCATTTATCTGTCCCATAAAGAAAACCTAGGAGGGTGGTTAAGCAGCTTTAGCTGCTTCGGATGTATCTCCTTTTGAGTTTACCACAGTGTTTTGATCATGAGCAGCGAGTAAGATATATAAGAGACTAGTTTCCATACTAAATCGCAAAATAGAAAAACTGACAGATCGTAACAAAGGAGAAAAAAGCTCTCTCTGACGTATAAACTTATACGACTAATGGCGTGGATAGTAACGCTACATTTTCTCATTGTTTAGTTTATGGTGAAGGTGGAATAATAATGGAAAACGTATTGCCAGAACACATTACGTAAATAAATGTTCGCTCAGTCGAAATGAAAGTCTAAGAATTGTCATTGCCTTTGTATGAGTTTCATGTGAGGACCATGTCAGATAACGAAAGAAGTAAACAGTAAAGGCATCGAAGGACACAAACCTTTCGTGGAATTAAATTTTATTTCTTGTTCTCTTACTTCTACAATCGCAATCACACAAATCATATTGAGCTCAATCCAATTCTTTCCCGAATCTCTTTCTGGCTTTTCGGACCAAATTTGACAATCGGCGCAGTCTGGGTCATGGATGATTCGGAAGTGGTTTTGTCAGTGTACTTCGTTTCCAGTCGCTCATGTCGCACGGCCTCGTATTCCTTCAAATCGCTCAATTTGACCACAAAGCTTTGTAGCTCACGTTTACGCATTCTGGAAATGGAAAAATACTATGAACCAGGGCCCATATTCGTCAAAATATTTTCGTGAATGTTATTCCAACAAATTTTTCTATTTCTTAATGGATAAACGATTCATTTTATGTATACGATTGCCAGGTGCTTTTTGCGTTATCTGAGTATTATCACAAAAAAAAATTGTTTCTTCACTGATGTCTACGAGGGCTTATCTACGACATCAGTACATTTATTGTACATGTACTGCACATCTAAACAGCAGCCCACTAAACAGCAGCAGCTCCTATACGAGAAATGTTTCTGACCTTATTCAGTAACCATTTCTTCAGATGATTGTTCGCAGTCAAATTCAAATTATGTTTCGAAATAACGACGTACACGAAAAAAAAACCTGATTTGGAGTGAGAGCGGTTACTATACAATTCTGTTCATTTTTTCACGAGAACGTGTAACCTGTGGTGGATTTTGAAAATGAATTGTTTGGAATGTATTCATTCATCTGGAAATTTACAATATGAAAGAAATGAACACAGTCGTAAAATAATGCCCATTGACAGTATCGCTGAATCTTTTATTTTTTTTAAGTAACAATAATTTTTCCACAGTGCTAATCAAATATAATTTATTGAATGAGAATTGCTCATAATTACCAATAATCGTTAAATTGAAAATACGATTTTGCTGAAGTGTCAATCTAAAACAATTCCCATTCATCAGACAACAACAAAATTTGACCAAACATATTACACCTAATTCAAGTTGACAGAAAAATTGTTGAGAAACAGAAATCGCGGACGAGAAAGATTCTTTTGCTTTTTTTTATTTAACAAAATAATCGAACTTAGTTTGTGTGCAACGTAAAGTTAAATAAATACGAAAAATGCTGTTTTTGGAGGATTACCTGGAAAGTATGTGCTTTTCCGTGAAATTATGAAATTAAAACTTTTTCCTTTAGAATTTTTTACTGTACAACAATGTCTCTTTGCAAACTGTCAATTTGTAAATTTGCTTCGAAAACTCACCACCATTGTACCAATGTTTTGGCGGTTTATTTTTAAATTGATTTTTTTTTCCCTAAAAATTAAAATGTTTTCTAAGCGTGATTACCACTCTTGGTTTGTTAATTAGTCCGCCAACTGCACGCTTTGTAGATATTAAATAAAAAAAGGCAAGAGGGTGTACTTTATCTGGAAATAATACATTTAAATCAATAGCACTGATGTATTCGATGTATGTTAGGCAATTGCTCAATGGTAAACAGTTACTGTGAATTGTTCACATCATCGAAATGATGAATCCTCTAACAGTAGAGATTTGTTATCGTCCGGAAGGACTCTTAGGGCGTATACTAAGTTCTATACTAAGTGCATCTACAAATATAAGCCAAAATTCAATGTCCCGAAATTGTCAGTCTCAGAAGTAGTAGTCTGTCAATATTATGCCTCTATCGATTTATTCTTTTCTAGTGATTGAACATCTCCCGCAAGAGCTAAGAGACAGATTCACTGAAATGCGAGAAATGGATTTGTCCGTCCAAAGTAAGTAAATTTTGGTAACATCGTAGAGTGAAACTAAACTGAATTTCTATCTGGAGACAATACCGATACGTTCGAGAAACGCATTCGGGCACTTTTCTCGCAATGTCGTCGGGGTGAACTTCAAGGTGCTGCCGCTGATGCTGAATTCAATTCCATACGTAACGATTACTATAAAGCGTTAGAAGATGCCGATGAGAAAGTTCAGTTAGCTAATCAAACGTATGATTTGGTCGAACGATATTTACGGAAATTGGACAGTGAACTGTTTAAGTTTAAATTGGAATTGGAAGCCGATCACAATGGTATAACCGAGATTTTAGAGAAACGTTCACTGGAACTAGATGGCAGTAGCTCAACCAGTCATTTAATCAATGCCATAAGCCAAAAAGAGAATCGGTACTTTGGATTGTTATCGCAAAATAACCATTCTGCAAGCAGTAGGGAACGGTATAGGCCTAAGCCCGAAAAAAGACGTGATAGTCGAAGCGACGGGCCGCCGGAAAAACGTCATGTAATATCGACTAGTTCAGCTATAGCAGCAACATCGGCACTAAACATTCGCCCTTCCACTCCGACAATTGTCATGCCCACAACGCCAACACCATCAATGTCGTATAGTCTGCAACATTTAGGTGCAGGTAATGCAATAGTTGCAGCCGCTTCTCAAGCCATTGCAGCTACACAACAAATGCAGCAGGGTCGTCGAACCGCTAGTTTGAAGGCCTCATACGAAGCAATACATGGAGGTGGATCATCGGTGAGCGGTACACACGAGCTGATGGTCGGGCGTGAATTGACTGGGGCTGCACATTCAGCTATCCAGGTCGTAGAAAGAGATAACTCATTCAATGGTCAGCGACGGCATAAAAAGTAAGGTCAACGAAACCTTGTGATTTTGTAAGTTTGTTGATTCAATGGTATCGTTTCAGGAAACTAAGCCATCCGACCGGTTCCATCAACCAAGGATCGAATTCCGGTCAACCGTTCATTTTACCTACCACTTCATCTCTGTCTCAACCAATTATCCGAGCCGAACCGCCACCGATCGTTTTAAATGGTGAGGGATTGATTGTCGAACAGACTGCTGACGGTGAATGGACGTACGATCCGAACGAACCGCGCTACTGTATTTGCAATCAGGTTTCGTATGGTGATATGGTCGCTTGCGATAATGAAGCGGTTAGTCTCATGAAACGGTTCAAAATTGAGGTGAACATTCATTGCTTTCTGTAAACGTTTTAGTGTCCGTTTGAATGGTTCCATTATCCTTGTGTCGGAATAACACAGTCACCGAAAGGAAAGTGGTACTGCCCCAAGTGTACGGCATCAATGAAACGTCGCGGCGCAAGGAAATAGGCCTAATCGACTGCCATATTAGCTCTCTCTTTGTGCAACCGGAAATTCCTCAGGCATTAGTTCGAATCAAGCGTCTTGCAGGAAAGCCAGTTCTGAATCAAGGACAATTTTGCTAATTATCTGAAATACTCGCGAAAAATGTAAAGCAAAGCATACTAAAGGAAAAATTCAATATCGACACGGTACTGCAATTCGCCTTTATACGAAAGTAGCAATAAAACATGTGAAACTATGCCAAAATATTGTACGTTTGTATGTTGTACGTTTCGACATCGTATATGTTTGGTGGTTACCAACAGCACAGACGAGTGAATTCGTGGTCCGGAGTGGAGATTTTTTGTGTGAAACCTCATTTACACTCCTTCAGGTATTCTACAACTGGCTCAGATAACTCAGATTCAAGTGAAATCGTTTTAAATGTAAAGATGGAAGAAATTTGTGATTTATCTAATTTAGCATACAGTATCAAGAAAGGCTCGTAAGTTCGTCAGACCTCACGTAAAATTACTCTAATTATCTTTCACAAACACTTGATCATTATAATTATCGAGTCGAGTCTTGGAATGGTTCGTTAGGGGTAGAGGGCTGAGCAACAAATAGAACTGGACTAGTGCTTCAACCTTCCCATTCGTCCAAACAAAGATGTAACGTAAAATAACTTCATTAGGCGACGCATTAGGGTCAAGCCTGAACGAAAATGAAATCATTACGATAAGCTGAGTATCGTTAAAAAGGTAAGAACAAGAAACATTAAAAATGCAACGAGTTAAACCAATCTGCTGCTGGTGATTCTATTCTGAGAGAGTCATCCAAACCAACGATAGATTTTACTGTCAATGTCTAGTTATGTAAGAGAACGTAAAAGATATTCGAATAATATACTGGTACTGTGGCTTATTACAATAGATAAGTCAAGCAACTTCCAACCAATTAAATCTTACTTGAAAATTAAAAAGCGCCCAATGGTAGGATCCCAGAGAAGGTTTTTACAGAATCGATTCAGTTTTTAAACTGGAATATTAGACACTCTGTCAACTAAGAAAGGAATATAAAATACGCTTTAGCGAATCTAGAGCTGAGAATCTGCGGAGTAAGATCCGAACACTGCTGGAAAATTTATTTTTTCCTCGATCGATCCACACTAGTTAAACTAGTTAAAGGAATCCATTTTAATAACTTCACCTTAATCCAATACTTACCACGAGTGGCAAACTTCCAGGCTTAAATATGCCATTTGTAACATCTATCTGACCATGCATTCCATGAGAAATGACAATATTCTCTTTAAGTTACAGCTTTAATACGGGGCATATAATGGCAATTTCGTGTGATCTCGATTGTTTTTTTTTCATAATTTATGATTCTAAAATTTAATTATTTTGACCTCACTGTTCTTCCAAAATACTCGACTCATGCTAATACTACGCTATGTGAAAACATTTCCTAAAAATTCTCATCTCATAATAGAAGATATTTTAAGAAACTTCTTAACAAATTTATAACAATTCCCTAAAAATTCTTAAAACATCGACAAAATTTCTTCATGTTTCATATAACAGTTCCATCTTCTCTCCCTATATGAAACTAATTGTTCGAAAGAAAATACAAGAAATTACGCTGATATGTATATCGAGCTGTAATGAAAGTGAATGTTTGTGACATCTTTGATATGGTGACATATGTAAACCCCGGTGAACATTAGAGTCTCAAAAGTTTGAAATACTTAGTCTATCTTTTTAGGCCATGAGACTGCGTATTTTGAACTTTTGACGCAATAATTTTCACCAATTAAAGCTAGAAAAAACGTTTTGAAGATTGTGTCGTACAACTTCTAAAAACTCGTTAAAGTCCAATAACCTTCTTTAAAGCTTCATTTGAAATAAACTGCTTCATAAGCTACAGTAGTAATTTGTTTCTAGATCGTTCAAGTGTATTTTATCGACAGACAGAAATGGTACGATTCGATTTTTTGTTGTTCTTAAATTAACTTATAATAATTTTTAGTGAATATGATGAGGGTTTTCTGGCTTAAAAAACCATTTTTATAGAAACAAAATCAGTGTCCAGCAGTGGTTTATTTAAAATTTAGTTTCGACTACTTTTTTGAATAAAATCACGGCAGAGTGAAATAAACCAGGCAGGAGCGGTTCATTTTCGAAACGTCAAATAAGGGACCTAATACACTGGATGAACCTATGTTCAAATCCGCGGCTGGGCAAGTTGATTTTTCCTTCATTCGCTTTCTATGTAACACACACTCACAGATATTCTAATAGTCCGTTGCCAATTCGCAACGTTAAACATATCGAATGTCCTATTTTCGAAGCAACCATCATTCAATCCGATTTTTCCATTTTAAGAGTCAATTTGCCAAAGCTTCGAACAACTTAAAAACAAGCCATCGGCGATTTTTGAAGGGTATATAGTAATTGAATCAGGGGACCCTACTGAGTCATTTGCAACAAAAAAAAATCCTCGAAGTAATTATGTTTTCACGCCAGAAATAATGAAAAATTGTACTGAGTGAGGGTGACCAAAATAGTTTTTGTTGCATATCACCAACAATGTGTAACGCATTGATGTGAAATTATGGTGGTTGGCAGAGGTGTTGAGGACGCATATGTTGACCTTTAAAAAATATCGAAATTTTTTCGTGTATGTGGTGCAGTAGCTATTTTAGGGGAAAAAAATTCCAACTTTTGGAGAGTGTTTAAAAAAAATTACAATGATAGACTTGGAAGATATGGGTATCATTGCGTAGGTAGTGACATCTACTATCCATGACACCATGAACCTACCGCGGCACGACTTTCGTTGAGCTTCAATTTTGATTGAAGTGGACTAACTCGAAAATTCTGTAGAATTCTAATTTTTTTCGCCTCTATTTTAATTTTTCTGACGTATGAGACAATTTTAGTCAGGGCTGGAGTTACTGCCACCTTACGCTTCGGGAAATTTTGCTCAGGATTTAAAAAATTTGAAAAAAAATCCAACTAATTCAATTGTGTCATACGTTCCTCGGGTATCTCCAGACTTTCCTGTGTGGGCAGTGCGGCATTGTATCAAGTGTTTACTAGCATATTATAATCATTTTTTGTACGTCGGCCACTTACCGGAAGGATTTGGAAATATGTCACATTTTTCGTATTCGAGAACTTGTGAAAATTTTACAAATCCTTCCGGTAAGTGGCCGACGTACAAAAAATGATTATAATATGCTAGTAAACACTTGATACAATGCCGCACTGCCCACACAGGAAAGTCTGGAGATACCCGAGGAACGTATGACACAATTGAATTAGTTGGATTTTTTTTTCAAATTTTTTAAATCCTGAGCAAAATTTCCCGAAGCGTAAGGTGGCAGTAACTCCAGCCCTGACTAAAATTGTCTCATACGTCAGAAAAATTAAAATAGAGGCGAAAAAAATTAGAATTCTACAGAATTTTCGAGTTAGTCCACTTCAATCAAAATTGAAGCTCAACGAAAGTCGTGCCGCGGTAGGTTCATGGTGTCATGGATAGTAGATGTCACTACCTACGCAACGATACCCATATCTTCCAAGTCTATCATTGTAATTTTTTTTAAACACTCTCCAAAAGTTGGAATTTTTTTCCCCTATAAAATAGCTACTGCACCACATACACGAAAAAATTTCGATATTTTTTAAAGGTCAACATATGCGTCATCAACACCTCTGCCAACCACCATAATTTCACATCAATGCGTTACACATTGTTGGTGAAATGCAACAAAAACTATTTTGGTCACCCTCACTCAGTACAATTTTTCATGATTTCTGGCGTGAAAACACAATTACTTCGAGGATTTTTTTTTGTTGCAAATGACTCAGGAAGGTCCCCTGATTCAATTACTGTATACCCTTCAAAAATCGCCGATGGCTTGTTTCCATGTTTCATACAACTTGGTCGAAGTTTGGCAAATTGACTCTTAATGGCAACTTTTTCTAAATAAAATCGCCAACAACTTGTTCAACATTGCGATTTTATGCTGTCTTGTGAACGAATGTGATGGAAGCAACTGAAGATGAGCAGTTCTGTACTGTTTTGTGACCAACATCACATTTGGAGGTCAAAACAACGTCTTTGCTTCAAGTTTATTCACTAAACGTGAACCATGGTAAAGGGAAAAGCGAAAAGCTTTGTTTGTTCCTAAAGTTCTATCTTTCTTCTTTTACTTTAGCTTTTCCGTTATCCCATTTCAGCTGGGGGATAATTGAAGGAATTCCAAACATCCTGGATAAGGACGCAACGATTTGATCTACACAGGATCTTCAGTAAATAATGAAAGGGAAAGGAGCGTTGTGCTTTACTGTCTCGTCTGTGATTTCCCTAACAAATCAAAGAGAAAGGATTTGCTGTTTTAGTTCTTAAATAAATGCATCTTGAAAGTTGTTTTATTCGTAGTTGTGCCAGTCCGAGCAACAAGTATGTGTGGATAGCCCTTTGGCAAATCGGAATGTAAACTATAATGTTAACTTTACTCTGTCGTGATAAAAACGAACGTCACGCTTGATTAGAAATTAATTCTCCTTCCATCCGTTTTGATCACGTTTTTGGGACTCACCATTCCCTCAAGTTGTTACGTTGTTTGTGTACCGGTCCGGTATAGATCATCATTATCATCTGTCGTCTGGTACCGGTACAGATGACGAAATCATTTCAAAGAGCTACAGATATCCCAAAAAAGATAAATTCAACGACGATCGGCTTTGTATGAAAAGCTCAGATGCGGCTTCGGAAAATCTTTTGTTTTAAATTTTTCTTACGGTACTTTCCTCTGTAGCGCAATTGCAGCGTAAATTTATCTTTTTTGTGATAGCTGTACGAGTGTATGGATATTTTCGTGGAAAATTTCGAAAATCCACGCGTTTAGTGGTATGGTTTGTAGCGCTGTATGAAAAAGCGGTCGAATCCGATATTTTGAATTTTTGTATGGAAATTCACATTGAAACTTTGATATCTCCGTTGTTTTTAAAGAATAAGAACCAGATTTTGCTAGGTTTGCATCGTTTATGGAGTTTTATCGATTGTTATACTCATTTGTGTGAAATGTTGAGTAAAATTTTTTCTTCTAATTATTTTACGCAAATGAGTGTGCCAATCGATAAAACTCGATAAAAGATGAAAACTAGCGAAATCTTGTTCTTCTTCTTTAAAAAACAACGAAAATATCAAAGTTCGAATGTAAATTTCCCATACAAAAATTCAAAATATCGGATTCGTACGCTTTTTTATACAGCTTTACAAACCATGCCACTAAACGCGTGGATACGCGATTTACAACAAAAGGTGCAGAACATACTTATTACTGGAAGTATTAAATTCTTATGTCAACATAGCAAGGTTGGTGATGTGAATTGTGTTAGTGAGGCGAAAGTTCAACATTTCTTATGTTCCTGTATTCAAATTTTATCTACATAGAAAGTAGTGTCCATCTGTTGACCGTAAAAAGATCGGCGAATACGTCCTTGCCGATTTGCAACTTGTGCGTGCGACGACTAGCAGCAAAATGTTCGATGGAAAGGGCATCAAAGGCAAAAGAGTGCTAATCGTTTAAATATTTTTATCTAATAAAAAATAAGTTCTTTCAATAACATTTAAATTTGATAGTGTATAATAATTTACAATTTTGATTATTTAATAAAGAAAATTTTTTTGTAAATACTAAATAATAATTTTTTCATATACTACACACATACAATA